>NC_063436.1:36137642-36438544 GCF_020379485.1 Brassica napus
TAGCGAGTATTTATAGGGAAGGAAGGGGCGCCTCCCCGAGGCGTCATCATTCGACCTACGTGGGCCTACTTGGGCCTAGGAACAGTTACCTAGCCACCGAAGAAATCTAGGCGTCGTTTCGACTTCCCGCAATAACCGACCTCAACCCCGAGCAGAACCAATGGTTAGAGAAAAATCGAATCTAACCAAACCAAAACCGGTTCGGTCAAGACCATATTAAACCATCCGACGAAGCGAAAACGTCCAACGATGCCTCGCGACACCTGATCTAGAGATATTCCTTCAAAATGGTTCATCTGTCCTTCCAAACCTTTAACTTCCTAAATTCATCGAATCCAACAGAATCTTCATCTCGATGAACTGGGGGGACTTACTGTAGAGGGTTAATTCGACCATCCCTCAAGGCCCGAAGAACAAACGGCCCAGCCCACACGAGGCAGAGCAACGGCTCGGCGCGGTCGGCTCGAAGGGTCGATCTCTCGGCGTAATGTGAGGGAGTTTTCGATGGGCCTCTCGACTAGGAACCCCGAGCAAACGACTCCGCAAGACAGCATGGGCTTCTCGGCCCAGCGAGTTAAAAGCCCATAAAGACGACGCAAACTAGGTTACGGGAGAGCGTGAGGTCAGCTATAAAGGGGAAAGGAAAGGCAACGTAGAGGGGATCCGAAATTATTGATACACACTTGGCGGCTAGATTAGGGTTTTTACCTTTGCTGTCTCGTCTTGTTGTATCTCTCCGGCAAAGCCTTTCAGGCTCCGGTACCTTTCCTTTCACGCATTTCCTTTCCTTGTAACCGACGAAATACTCTTCCGACCATTAATAAGACGTCTTTGCTTAGCCCACTTCTAAAACTGAACGTTCTCTCGTTCCGTACCGTTTCCCGATCAAACAGTTCAGATTTCATTCGATCAAAGAAGCAACAGGAGAGCTGATCTATACGGTAAATTTAATATATAGTTTGTTGGTAATGTATTCCTCTCTTTGTAGGTGTTAGCTTCAATTATCCGACTGACAGATGACACAACCATTAAAAACTGTTCAAATACGCAGATTAGCTAATCGATGGACAAAATCTGCAGGAGCTCCAACTACTCCACACACTTGACAGCAACAGAACTCGCTTGCGTACAGCTCCTCCTTATACATTGATCGGATACAAATTCCGGATACAAATTCCCTACGGCTTGGGAATCTCGAGGTTTCGTATTATGTTTTATCTTCCTCGGGTCGTTCAAAGGCAAAGACATAGTCTCACCATTTGTAAGAAATTTGATCTGATCACTTCCTTTCAGATTTTAAAATACACTACTTTTTCAGGACGAAGAGTTTCGAATTGAATTGTTATGGCTCACAGGAACAATTAAGATTAAGATTTTCAAGACGAGTGGTTCTCAACTAAGCCTATAGTCTAATTACAATGCAAAGGTGAGAACAAAACGGTGTTCATTATTTGAAAATAATGAATGTGTCAAACTCTTTCAAAGACCACGCATCTTGGCAGGTTCTTTTTTCTCTTTCAAAATGTAAATCAATCGTGAGACAGCTACTTGCTGATTTTCGCTTCTAACTATGCTGTTGAATATCATAGCTTTAGTTAACAAGATTTTCCGACATATGTAATGTTTTCTTTAATTTTAAAACCAGCGTAAAAGAGTTGCCGATCTCCTTGGTTAATAGTGATATCACTCAAATTACCCTAAAGAGTGTTACTCTCATCAAAAGAGGTTCAGATGTAGTACTTAGGAATCGAATCCACAGAGAAAACTTACCTGCTTCCGGCTGGGCGGTATCGATCGATGTTGGTGACTCCGTATCGGTCGATTCTTCTGACTCATCGTCGCTCGATGGAAACGTGTCTCCGTCGATCGATGGTTGGTCGCGCTCTATGTTCTCCATTCTTTGTGTCTGAGTAACAGATTAGAAAGAAAACTTTAGCAAGATTTTCGTAACAAGTCTATACTAAATTCTAAATTAAATCTAATGGTAATAAGAAAGAGTCCCCGGCAACGGCGCCAAATTTGATATCACTCAAATTACCCTAAAGAGTGTTACTCTCATCAAAAGAGGTTCAGATGTAGTACTTAGGGATCGAATCCACAGAGACTCTAGGATTACTCAACAGACTTAAAATAATTAGAAATGAAGATAGACTAAAATGTTTTAATAGTTTTAAAAGCAGTGAATGATAAATCGAAAACAACAGTGATTCAATAGATTGAATTGAAGTGGTTTCAAGATTGGGAAAGCAGCTAGATTCAGGCAATTCTCAGGTGTAAAATGTATGCACTTAGTTTAGACTAAAGGGTTTAATGGTTCTTGAACTAAACATTGATTTAACCGGATAGGTTATCTTCACTAGATCTCGGATCTCAACTGTCGTATTTTGATCTCGAGAGAGTGTCAATCGATGTGACTTGATGTACATCAACCGATACACCTTTGTAACGATCGACCGACAGAACGATAGTTGCATCGATCGACGGTTATTCTAGCGAGCTTTGCGAACGGGTTTAACTTGTTCTCTAACCTTCTCAGACCAACTGTCGTTGCGCCTGAGTTAGTTAGATCACGCAAATGGGTTCAGGTATTGAGGGGAAACGGTTAGTTGGACTCAATTAATCCTAAGATCTAAAATGAAGGTGATCAATCTCAATTTTAGCATTAAGTCCATAAGCAATGAAAGAACAATCAAAACACCTTTTTAACAGTCATATTAGCAGTACATAATTTCAACCATGGTGAGAAACCTAAATCTACAATTGGTTTACTCAAACATATTCATGAGAGACAAAGTCATGATGGTGTGAAATAAACTAAAATGAAACATAGAACACAAATAGATAAAGTAATAGAAATAAAGGAGTTCAAGATCTTCTCTGTTTTGCAATCTCAGATCTATCTCTCCAATCCTAAGCTCTCCTAATGGTAGCCAAAATGCTCCCTCTCCAAATGTCTCCTAGAAATGATACAAAACCCTAGTACATATAGTCTAACAGGCGTCTAGGGACTTAAGTTGTAAATAATAGATCTTCTGGAAAATGAAATCTTTTAATTTGCGATTTCATCCGTGTGACAGGGTATCGATCGATGCACATAAATGTATGTCGATCGATGGTAAGTGATTATGATCGACCGATGTTGCTCTTCAAGCGTCGATCAATTTTTCTTGCGTAAAAGCATTCCAAAATGTCCCAAAAGTATCATTTCCTTCCATCAGGTGAATAAACATGTATTTGCTTTGAAAAGACTCTAAAACATGATTAATACATCTTAAAACCTTTATATACCATGTATAAAAACGGGTGAAAACCATGGTATATCAACTCCCCAAAACTTATCTTTTGACTTGTCCTCAAGTTAAACCAATGGACAATCTCTCTGGAAGAGGGTTGAAAACATCAGGGACTCACAGATTTGAAACATTGAAATTATCACCTCTATAATATTGCATTCCACATCTAAGGTTCCTTCTTACAGATATACATTATGCAATATCCTAGCTTAGCAACCAAAATCATCTAGCCAACAATCTTAACTAATCTTATTATCAATCTCCTCAACCAACCTCATTTCTTAATGTAAAAAGTGTAGGCTTTACCTTGGGAGTATCGATCACAGGATGCAAGGATTTCAGACAAGTATCTGGAGCTGCAGGTAAAAGTTAGTTCCTAGTTTCTCCCTCTCTAAATTTCTCTCTTGGGTCAAAGTATGCTTCCATTGCAGGATCAGTGACCAAGATTGGACAGGCTTCCATGAATCAAAACTTAATGGTGGTTGCCACCAAGTTCTGTTCACTTTTTTTTGACCTATATCCAAGAGTTCTTTGCGAAAGCGAGCTTTGAAGATTGCCGCCTCCAAGTCCCGTTTCGAACTCTTTTATTTGAGTCTTTATGAATAAAGCTTTAATGGTTTTAGCCACCAAGTCCTGTTCAAACTCATCCTAATTAAACAATAGGTCTTATTTATTTATTTATTTTTTTTTTAGTACTCACTAACTAATCTAGGGTCGAAATTTAGAGAGAGAAAATGTGATAAATAATCTAAACTAGGCGTTACCTTCCAGACTTGTCTGAAAATCCGATCCCATGTATACCAAGCCCCAAAACAAGCAGTGAAGTCAGGTTAGTGTTGGAGGTTAGCTTCGGTTCTTTCTAACAAGCTAGCAAGTGTGCATAGTTGACTGGTTGATCCACTTTAGCATCTATAGTATTATCTGCAGTCAGTAAATCTAGAATGGTGTTAGAAAGTGGTGAGACATTCAAGTAGAAATCATTAGTTCATAATCCCCTTCTTGACTCAATAAAATTATTTTTGAAAAGATTTTTGACAAAAACTCAAGAAAATGGTGTTAGTAACTACCTCCCCCAGACTTAAAATGCACCGACTCGGTGCAAAGTGTCCAAGCGTAGGTTAAAATCAAGTTAGATGTTTGAGAATGTTAGAGTAAGAATGAAGTACCTATCCGTACTACACATCGATCGATGTAATCCTCGCCATATCGATCGATGTTACTCGCCCAGAATCGATCGATGTAATCCTCTCCAAATCGATCGACGGCGAAGCACAGACATTTCCGCATGTGCTTGGAGTCAAACTCGAAGTTTCTTTGCCTAATGTTAGCTCTGTTAGACAATCAAGCATAAGAAATAATAAGCATCCTTAAACATAAAATATAAGTTTAAAAACATAAATCCTACAAGTTCGGAAAATAAATAAACAAGTTCATAATAAGAGGAGAAGAGATAGAGATGGGAAGACTAATCGGTGTCCTCATCAGTCGCCTCATCATCCTCTGGGGATGAGTCCCTGCGTGCTGCTGGTGCTGGTGCCTGCGCTCCTGTGGCTCTCCTGCTCCGACAAGACACTCTAGCCAAGATGGCCTGAAGAGCGTCCACCACGAAACTCTGAAAGTCTCCCTGGTCGTGCATAGGGATGTCCGGGATGTTCGGGAAGTCGGGAAGAGGAGGTGCCTGTGCGTCCCTAGCTCTGGTACGGCGAATGCTGGGAGGTCGGCGTGACATGTTCCGCGGGTTGCGGAGGAATGCCTCGTCTGGCATGCATCGAAGCTGCTCCACGTTGTTGCCGAAGTCAGTGATCCTCCTATCTGGTAGGGGTAGAAGGCGATGCTCGTCGCGGATCCTGAGGCGCCAGAGCTTCCCTTCCTCGAGCCATAGCGAGTGCATCAAGTGCTGCTCGTCGAGGAAGGCGTGGTCGCGGTCGGCAGAGCAAGAGTCGAGGTGGATGCCGAGATACTGGAAAATCGGGGTTAGAAGACTCCCAACTGTCTCCTTCTTGTTCTTGCCCTTGCTGGTGAAGGGCTTCTTCTTCAGCTCCACCAAATGCGCGGCAAAGACAGCTCCGAGGTTCGGCGGGCTTACCTCACCATCCTCGTCCAACTCAACCAAATCCACCACGCCGTTCACTGCGCAGAAAAGTAGTGTGAGCTCCTTTATCCTGACCTTGTTGGGCTCCATCTTGCAAACAAGTGTGTTTGCAAGGAGCCGTAGGAAGTAGCAAAGTGCAGGATGGCGAATGTCTGATAACACGGTCCTGTTCGTGTCCCAAACTCCTGTGCCGACGATGTCCCAGAATCCCTCAATGTGTGAGAAAGGTGGGACCGTGTAAGAGGCGATGCTCTCATCGAAACCGTAGATGCGGCAGAGCTCGGATATAGTGATCCTGTATCGTGTCCCTCTGGCGAAGAAGGTCAAAGTGACACCTCCCGCTACCCTCGCAGCTAAAGTCCTGTAGGTGACCTCGACAGTGGCCATGAACTGGCGGACGAGATCGGGGTAGAGGTCGTAAGCGCGAGAGGGCATGGTACCGAGTCCTAGCTGTGTGATCATGTCCTTAACATCTCCCTCGATCCCGAGTTTCTTCAGGATGGGTCAGTCAAGGAATTTGGTGGGCTCGATAGAGATTCCTAGCCAGGCATTGTAGAAGAGGCTGTCGTAGTCGTCCCAGTTATCAGACAGAGAACGCTGACAGCACTTGTTGCTGTTGATCGCTGCCTTAGGATCAGCATAGCCCGAAACATCGAATGGTGTGTTTTCGGGGCGAGGCCATGGATGACGCTGTGGGTTGGAGGAGCTGCTAGTCTCATCGAACCTCCTTTTCGACCTGAGTTCTCTGTTTCGTGCGTTTGTCTCTGAGTTGCTCATCTGAAACCAAGAAGAAAAGAAGGTTAGCATTGTCGATAAAATGTAATGTCGATCGATGGGTTATACTGAACATCGATCGATTTCGTCGTGTCGGAACAATCGGACAAGAGAGCATCGGTCGATGCGAACAAGTTCATATCGACCGATGTGGAATCGCGAAACCTGCAAAATCACTCAACTCCAAATCGCGTTTATACGAATCTAAATGCATGGAAATCACAAACCGAACTCTAGATAAGCAATATGAACTACAAAACATCTCTCAATCGCACTAAATCAAGCGTTCTAATCCAACTCAAAACGAAAACCCAAATTTTTCGAAAAATTGAAAATTTCGAGTGCATACCTTGATTGTTGATTTCGGGAGTGGATTTAACAGTTACAGAGTGAAAAATCGAGTGGATTTAGGCGAAGAACGGACGAAATCCATCGAGAATCGAGAGAGAAAATGGGTGTTTTTGTTTTCGGTTTCGTTTGTGAGTGTGGAAGAGGAAGTGGGTTGATATCGAGTGAAGTTAGTGTTAAAACCGTCGATATGCCCGCATCGATCGATGGCAGTAATGCCTCATCGATCGATGTCCTCTTAAAAGACAAATTCTAATTTCTAAATTTTTTAAATAATGCTAATATTAAGAAATACGGAAATTACTATTAATTACTAGTAAATATAATTTATTAATTTTAATTAATGATTTTTGAAATTAAATTATTATTATTTTATTATTATTATTATTATTATTATTATTTTTATAAAAATGGGTTGCCTCCCATTCAGCGCTTAATTTTTAAGTCTTTAGCTCGACTTCCTGATTAAACTAATTATCAGGTTCATACAACACCATGGGCACTTTCGCTGGTGGTTTTGCCCAATAATGCTTAACCTGTTGGCCATTCACCGTAAATTCCTGGCCTTTCTCATTTTGTAAGGTGATAGCTCCGGAGGGTTGAACGTTCGTTACGGTGAAGGGTCCAGACCAACGGGATTTTAGCTTTCCAGGAAATAAAGTCAATCGAGAGTTATAAAGGAGGACTTGATCATCTGGCTCAAAGTGCCGGGATATGATCTTTCTATCGCGATAAGCTTTAGTCCTTTCTTTATAGATTTTTGAATTTTCGAAAGCTAAATGTCTGATTTCATCAAGCTCGTTAAGCTGGATGAGTCTCCTCTCTGCAGCTGGTTTGATATCAAAGTTCAAAAGTTTGGTAGTCCAAGCTGCTTTATGTTCCAGTTCGACTGGTAGATGACATGATTTGCCATAAAGAAGGTGGAATGGTGTTGTTCCTAACGGCATTTTGTAGGCGGTCTTGTAGGCCCAATGTGCATTATCTAGTTTCCTAGACCAATCTTTTCTGGAGGTTCCTACGGTTTTCTCTAAGATTTCCTTAATTTGCCGGTTAGAGACTTCTACTTGTCCACTAGTTTGTGGGTGGTAAGGTGTAGCTACTCTATGATGAACACCATTCTTTTTAAGCAATCTATCAAAGATTATATCAATGAAATGAGTTCCACCGTCACTAATGACTACTCTTGGAACTCCAAATCTTGGACAGATTATGCTCTTGAAGAGTTTAATAACCACAGATGCGTCATTGGTAGGAGAAGCTATTGCTTCGACCCATTTGGATACGTAGTCTACAGCGACTAGTATATATTTGTTTCTATATGAAGATGGGAAAGGTCCCATAAAATCGATACCCCAGCAATCAAAGACTTCAACTTCAAGAATGAATTTCTGTTTCATTTCGTGTCTTTTGCTGATTTTTCCACGTCTTTGGCATCTGTCACATTGGGTTATAAATGCATGGACATCGCGAAAAATGGTTGGCCACCAAAATCCTGCTTGGAGAATTTTCGAAACCGTTTTAAAGGTAGCGAAATGTCCTGCATACTCAGCTCCGTGACATTGGTAAATAATGTCTGGAATTTCAGCTTCGGATACGCATCGTCTGTATATGCCATCAAAACAATGCTTATAGAGGTAAGGTTCATCCCAATGATAGCGTCTTACTTCTCTGAAAAATTTCTTCCTCATATATCCCTTGAGTTCGTCTGGCTCGACCTCAGCTGCCAAATAGTTAACTATGTCGGCATACCAGGGTCGGTTATCCGAGTTTCTACCAATCGCATTTACCTCCCGTTGTGATAATTCCTCAGGTGTGAGATTAATCTCATCACTGGAAACATTTACTTGTAAACCGAAGTTGATCTTAATAAACGGGGGTTCATGATTTTGGTTATCGGAGAGATGAGAAATTACATCAGTCTCGTCATCGATCGATGTATCACTACGTGAATCGACCGATATGCCATCTCCCTCATCGATCGATAGATCTTCAGATGTGAGAGATATTTGACCGACGAAGGATGTATCTTTGTGTGAAACATTCTCTGTGGGGAAAAAATCGTCTATAGGGACATCATCCTCTATCCTTATCCTAGAAAGATGGTCAGCGACTCCATTATCTACTCCTCTCTTATTCTTAATCTCAATGTCAAAATCTTGGAGAAGTAGAATCCAGCGTATGAGTCGAGGTTTAGCATCTTTCTTTTGCATTAAATATTTGATGGCAGCGTGATCAGTGTGAACTATCACTCGTGAGCCAATCAAGTATTGACGGAATTTTTCAAAAGCGTAAACTACAGCTAATAGTTCCTTTTCTGTTGTTACATAATTCCGCTGTGCTTCATCAAGCGTGCGGCTGGCGTAATAAATGGCATGTAGCTTTTTATCTTTCCTTTGGCCTAAAACTGCTCCAATTGCGAAATCACTCGCATCGCACATGATTTCGAAAGGAAGATTCCAGTCGGGGGCTTGTACGACAAGGGCAGTGATAAGGGATTTCTTTAAATCTTCAGAAGCTTTCATGCATTCGGGGGTAAAATCGAATTTAATATCCTTGCATAGTAGGTTATTTAAAGGTCTAGCGATTTTGCTGAAGTCCATTATAAATCTCCTGTAAAATCCGGCGTGTCCGAGAAAACTTCGCACATCCTTAATAGTTTTGGGTGGGGGTAAACTGGTCATTACTTCAATCTAAGCTCTATCGACCTCTATTCCAGCAGCGGAAACCCTATGTCCTAACACTATTCCATCGTTTACCATGAAATGGCATTTTTCCCAGTTTAGGACAAGGTTCTTTTCTTCGCATCTTTCCAATACTTTGCATAAATTGTCGAGGCAACTCTTAAAATCTGATCCGTAGACTGAAAAATCATCCATGAATACCTCCATGAAGTCCTCGATCATATCCGTAAAGATTAACATCATACAACATTGGAAAGTAGCGGGGGCGTTACATAGACCAAATGGCATTATGCGATATGCGAAAGTTCCATAGGGGCATGTAAACGTTGTCTTTTCTTGATCATCCGGGTGTATAGAAATTTGGAAAAATCCGGAATATCCATAAGAAAACAGTAATACTGGTGATTAGCTAATATCTCCAGCATCTGATCAATAAAGGGAAGGGGAAAATGGTCTTTCCTAGTAGCGGCATTCAGTTTCCTATAATCAATGCACATCCGATGACCAGTAACGGTACGAGTCGGAATGAGTTCGTCCTTTTCATTTTTCACTACAGTGATACCTCCCTTTTTGGGTACATGTACGGGGCTTACCCATTTGCTATCCGAAATAGGGTAAATAACTCCAGCATCAAGGAGTTTTATAATTTCCTTCTTAACTACTTCCTTTAGATTCGGATTCAATCTCCTTTGCTGTTCTATTGACGTTTTAGCGTCATCTTCCAAGTTAATCCGATGCATGCAAAGATCAGGAGAGATTCCAGGAATGTCATCGAGAGAATACCCGATCGCTTTCCTGTACTTGCGTAATTTATTCAGCAATAAAGCAAGTTCTCCGCTAGTGAGATTGGCGTTGATGATAACATGGTAGGATTGGTCATAAAGGTAAGCGTACTTAAGACCGCTGGGTAGAGGTTTTAATTCCACCTTTGGTGCTTTATCTTTAGACCAATTTGATTGCGAGGGAGGTTGTCGATCGATGGTATCTTGAAGGTATCGATCGATGACAACTTCGGAATCGTCATTTTCTTCTACGTTTGCAACGTCGATGCTAGCGTCCATTAGTTGCATGTAATCGTCTGTCCTATCTGATATGCTGAAAACTTCATTTTCCACGTGGTTAAAGGTGTCTTCTAAGGGGTTGTCTGAACATATGTTTATGAAAGAGTCTCTTTCATCCTCAGAAACCTTTTCCACGGAGAAGGCCTGGTCATCTATTAGGGGTCGCTTAATCAGTTTCTCCATATCAAAAGTCATCGAGATATCCCTTATGTTCAAATTAATTCGTCCTTCTTTGACGTCAATGATTGCTCCAGCTGTAGCTAGGAATGGCCGACCCAGAATGAGGGGGTCTTTGGGTTCTTGTCTGTATTTCAACACAACAAAATCCGTAGGCACGATGCAATGTTAATCTTTATGGGAACATCTTCGAGAATTCCTTCGGGTACCCTAATAGATCTATCAGCTAAAACCAGGGTGATCGGAGTTGGCATAAACTCTTTATATCCTAACGTCACGGCAACAAAGTAAGGCATAAGGTTCACGCTAGAGCCGAGGTCACATAATGATCTAGAAAAGCGCGGGTTTTCTATTTTACAATCTAGGACGAAACTACCAGGATCTGATCTCTTCGTTGGAGCTTCTCCTTTAATCATAGCACTTACTTCTTCTGAAATCATCATCACGCTATGTTCTGCGATTGGATAGTTTGGAGATGTCATATCCTTTATATACTTCTTAATTGAAGGTGCTATTTTTATAGCATCACTAAGAGACATCTCGACAGAAATCCTATCTAAGGCTTTCTTGCAGATTGTGTTTTCTAATGATTTCTTAGTTTGCGTTTTAGGAGGAAAAGGGGGTAAAGTTCTATAGACTCTTTCAATTATGGGCTCGGGTTGAGTAGACCGTCGATCGACGGGTTTCTCAGGTTGTCGATCGATGGTGGGTGTTTTGGGTCGATCGACGTCAGTTCCGTACTGTCGATCGATTTCATCCGCAATCTCCGTATCTTCTTCTAGTTCTAAGTCTATTGCCTTTTCCTTAGCCTTTTCAGCGGTGGTTTTCCGGTTCTCTTGAGATGGATTTGGGTCAAGTTCATCAAGAAAAATAGGATGAGAGTTGCTTTTCCCGGTCTTATCGGCGTCGTCAGGCTTTCCAACATCTGAATTATTCCTCGTATCTGCTGCGAGGTTTTTCCCGCTGCACAGCATTACGGCACTGACTTGACGTCTTGGGTTTAGATCAGTTCTTCCGGGAAGACATCCAGCGTCTCTCTTTATGGCAGTTGCAATCTCAGCTACTTGACCTTCTAATTTTCGGATTAGTTCTCCTAAAGAATCTGCTTTCTCCATCAATTCTCCGTAAACAATATTTATCTTTCCGTAAAACTCCGATTTTGTCTTACGGTTGCCAGTAAGAGCTTGTCTGATATTGAACCTTTCTCTGCCGGTACGTGATTTTAAAGCAGTGTTATAAGCTTGGGTAAAGCTCTCGACATGAAGCACAGAGTAGGGATCAGAGCAGTTCGTTTCTTCATCCGAATAATCATCGGTGTCAGACAAAGCGTTGTCGTCGATCTGGGCTATATCAGATTGGTGTTTGTTTTGAAGAAAGGAATGAAAGGATTTAAGGGAATTCTTAATTTCTATTAAATCAGAATTGTCTTTTGGACTTGTAGTTTTTTCTATCTCTTCATCCATCTTTTCATAGGATCTTCCTGTTGTCATATTCTTGATAAGGCGTCTAGCTTTTTCGAAATTCCTAGTGATGAAATTTCCATCACTCGCTGTATCGAGTGTGGTTTTATAGCTCAAATTAACACCTCCACAAAAGATGTTAAGAAGTTGTGGTTCTGAATAACCATGATGGGGACATTCAAGTTCATAGCCTCTGAATCTTCCCCAAGCGTTTTTAAATGATTCGCGTGGACCTTAGCGAAATGTAGAAATTTGTTTTCTTACTTCCCAGTAGCGTTCATCAGTGAAAAATTCTCTAAGGAAATCTCTTCTAATCTCTTCCCAACAAGTGAGTGATCCTGTTGCTAAACAGTTCAACCACCTGAGGGCTTCTCCTTCTAGGAAGAATGAGAATAGTTTGCAACGATCATATTCATCTGGTATTAATTCTTCCAAAGTCTCAATATGATCTTGTGGGTGTTCTGGGAGGGATCCACATAATGGGTTTTGACGAACCATACGGTAGTAATCTGCGTTAAACTTAGATTTCTTGGTATCGTCTCCTGGTATTTTAATAGCGGACCTATTGGAATAGGTCCTACCAGGATCAAGGTAGTCTTGTATGGACAATTTTATATCTTCACCTTTAGTTAAGGTGGAATTTTCCTTAACAGGGATTTCAGTCCCCTGTTCAGTTTGGCTAGTTTCATTGCTCGTTTGACCATTTAGTTCAGTTTGGACTACTTTCTCATTAGCAGGCTTGGTAAGAGAAAACTTACCTGCTTCCAGCTGGGCGGTATCGATCGATGTTGGTGACTCCGTATCGGTCGATTCTTCTGACTAATCGTCGCTCGATGGAAACGTGTCTCCGTCGATCGATGGTTGGTCGCGCTCTATGTTCTCCATTCTTTGTGTCTGAGTAACAGATTAAGAAAGAAAACTTTAGCAAGATTTTCGTAACAAGTCTATACTAAATTCTAAATTAAATCTAATGGTAATAAGAAAGAGTCCCCGGCAACGGCGCCAAATTTGATATCACTCAAATTACCCTAAAGAGTGTTACTCTCATCAAAAGAGGTTCAGATGTAGTACTTAGGGATCGAATCCACAGAGACTCTAGGATTACTCAACTGACTTAAAATAATTAGAAATGAAGATAGACTAAAATGTTTTAATAGTTTTAAAAGCAGTGAATGATAAATCGAAAACAACAGTGATTCAATAGATTGAATTGAAGTGGTTTCAAGATTTGGAAAGCAGCTAGATTCAGGCAATTCTCAGGTGTAAAATGTATGCACTTAGTTTAGACTAAAGGGTTTAATGGTTCTTGAACTAAACATTGATTTAACCGGATAGGTTATCTTCACTAGATCTCGGATCTCAACTGTCGTATTTTGATCTCGAGAGAGTGTCGATCGATGTGACTTGATGTACATCGACCGATACACCTTTGTAACGATCGACCGACAGAACGATAGTTGCGTCGATCGACGGTTATTCTAGCGAGGTTTTCGAACGGGTTTAACTTGTTCTCTAACCTTCTCAGACCAACTATCGTTGCACCTGAGTTAGTTAGATCACGCAAATGGGTTCAGGTATTGAGGGGAAATGGTTAGTTGGACTCAATTAATTCTAAAATCTAAAATGAAGGTGATCAATCTCAATTTTAGCATTAAGTCCATAAGCAATGAAAGAACAATCAAAACCACTTTTTAACAGTTATATTAGCAGTACATAATTTCAACCATGGTGAGAAACCTAAATCTACAATTGGTTTACTCAAACATATTCATGAGAGACAAAGTCATAATGGTGTGAAATAAACTCAAATGAAACATAGAACACAAATAGATAAAGTAATAGAAATAAAGGAGTTCAAGATCTTCTTTGTTTTGCAGCCTCAGATCTATCTCTCCAATCCTAAGCTCTCCTAATGGTAGCCAAAATGCTCCCTCTCCAAAACTAGGTCTTTTGCAAGTGTCTCCTAGAAATGATACAAAACCCTAGTACATATAGCCTAACAGGCGGCTAGGGACTTAAGTTGTAAATAATAGATCTTCTGGGAAATGAAATATTTTAATTTGCGATTTCATCCGTGTGACTGGGTATCGATCGATGCACATAAATGTATGTCGATCGATGGTAAGTGATTATGATCTACCAATGTTGCTCTTCAAGCGTCGATCGATTTTCCTTGCGTAAAAGCATTCCAAAATGTCCCAAAAGTATCATTTCCTTCCATCAGGTGAATAAACCTGTATTTGCTTTGAAAAGACTCTAAAACATGATTAATACATCTTAAAACCTTTATATACCATGTATAAAAACGAGTGAAAACCATGGTATATCAAATAGATATTGTCTAATGTCCTTAGGATTGAGGTATTCTTACTGTATTGAGACTTTGTAAAAGGCGACTAGACTATAATTGTTTGACTTATTTTGAAATGTTATGCTCATTATCATTACAGTCTTTGAGATATCTGTTTTTGTTTTAATATTTTCAGCCACTAATCCAATGTAACGAAGCCAAATACAAAATATGTGGAATCTACGAGGAAGACAACTTTTATATATGATTCACGGCTGAGAGTAAATACGCACATGCACAACAAATTAAATGTTAATTTTCTCTGCCATGGGTGCTCACAAGTGGAGGCTGGTGAGTTTCGTACATGAATGTGATCATTAAGGACATCACATGCGTATTTTTGTAGCTGAATGCATCCACCCATGGAATTGTCAAAGCTCTATTTGAATCTTACCGTGGGCTGCAGAAGGTAAATCAGTTTTACTAGACTGTTTTTTTTTTAAGTTTTTGTTTCAATATTGAATACTCTCCTGCTAATGTAAGGAATAGTAAGTTTGCCCATGCTGGAATAATAGAATATCATCTCTCATCTAATGTGCTCGAGCTGATATGGTGTACAAGGTAAATGGCAGATAATTCTACACTGGGATTAGCCAAGAAAATCAAGAATGAGGCGCGAAAATTGTTCTTAAGCGAGATATATCTAGAGGCTTTATTGGTCACAATGGAGAGGTAGAGGAGCTTGCGTGTGTTTGTTGATAAACTGAAAAAGTAATAGAGAGACAGATGATTTTCACGGAATGCTGGTGGTGAGAGGAAGATGAACCATAGAGAACGATGTGTAACAACCTGCTTATGAGTATATTAGTATATATGATGCTAATGCTGACAAGACTGGTCATTGAATTTGGTCATACATATAACCTCATCAAATAATTATTTTAAGTACATATAAGAGAATTTCTAGGAGGCAATTTTTGATGTTGTTGCAGGGGACCATGATTAATGACCAAATGATGCTGCACCATGTCACTAAGTGTAGGCACGAAGCATATCTAGCCTCGAGGTTGATGTCATGGTAGGTGGGCATGTGTTCAATGATGTCGGTTGTTGTGTCGGTTAGATGACCATTAGCGGTAGTCAAACATCTTATTCCGAAGGTTATACTTAGAAAGTTTTTCTTATAGTTATTATAATTCAACTTATGGGTGTGATTATTTAGTTTTTTGATCAAAATGGGCGTGATTATTAAGATTTTAACTTATGGATCATAAAAGAGGAGAGTCTCATCATACCTTACTACTATTGGTACATAATTATTTCCCTTTGGATTCGTTTGCGAGTAGTTCATAGGGATTTAACAAATATATTTGCATGTTGCTCTGTATTGGCTGCTGATATCAAATTGGGTCACTTGACCAAAAAAAATCTTCTCTTTTTGTTTGATGGTATGGGAGAGAAGTCAGACGAAGCTTAAGCTTCTGGCTTAATTGACGAGGCTAACAAAACATTTGCAAAAGACCTGGATGAGAGGAGTTCGGAAAACAAAACTTAAGGATATAGAGAGGGGAGGTAGCTAGAGAAGTTCATCTCTGGCGTCTATCAGAAACTCTGAGAGGCCCACAAATGCCACAATGGAAAAATGTTAAGAGTAAGTTTGTTAGCAGGTACAATGAGGTAGCTCTTTCATTACAGCCATTTCCTAATTTTATGTTTGCGAGCTTTTAACTAAATATGCATGAAAAGGTGACAGACCAAACTATAGTGTTTAAGTTATATCTCCCTCGAGATTTCCGTAGTCTTCTACCTAATGAACCCATGTGGGATCATGCATTCATGCCTATGGGTTTGGTTTCCGGTGAGTTTATAAGATTTTACACATTAATCTTAGAGAAATTCAGTGTTAACATAATTACAGTGAAATAATCTTAGACCAGCAAGATTAGCCCTTAAGCATTAACTACTAAGAATCTGATAACGCAAAATGTATACAATATAATTACCCTGATAATAGGTTTCACCACCCGAACCAACCTCGCTATATAACTGGTCTCTTTTTGCATTGGTATCTTAGCCCATCTCAAACGTTACTTTAGATTAGAAATAATGTCATATGTGTTAGCATTCGTTTAAATTATTAAATTATTTTCAAAAGTAAATAAATGAGAGAAACAAGAGGACTTCATGACAATATGTTATAACCAGTGGCGGAGCCATAAACTTTTTTTACCGGGGGCATAGTTTTTTCAAATAATATTTAATATTAAATCAATTATTTATATAATTAAATAAATATTTATTATTAAATAAAGTGATAAACAACTGGTATTTTTAAGTAAATATTTTTATTATTTATATGATTTAACATATAACTTAAATATTTTTAATAAAAAATGTATATGGTATTTGTAAAGAAAATAACCTAATCATGGTTCATGGGGAAATAATAAAAACCTAATTATCTCAACAAAATAGTTAACCAATGAAAAATATATAAAAGACTTATTGAACAAAAGTTACTGAACAAACCTCTTTAAATAAAATACAAAAATGCATTGAATATTTTGTCAGGCATATTAGTGTATATGCAAAATAGGAAAGTAACAATAATTTATTACAACTGATAAATATGAGATTTAAAAAAAACGGAAATGGTGAGATGTGAGGCTTGAGGGAAGGTTTGGTGGGGGCAGGAAGAAAATTTCAACGGGGACAAGACAAGCTGATCTAGTAAAACTTTGGTTAATTACTTAACGATTTGGATAAATATTTTGTTTTATCTGGGGCAGTTGCCCCCCTCTCCACTAACGTAGCTCCGCCACTGGTAATAACTGCTATGCTTAATGGAATGCCTATCTTTTTGTCTACACATTATTCAGTTTGTAAACTAAGTTATGAATTTTTATTAGGGCTACAAAAAAATATAGATGAAAAGGGTGGAAGTTACTTGGAAACGGAAGTCAAAAGGATGAGAAGATAACAAACCAGAATGCCCGTGTAGGAGACCATGATCAGTGATATCACGAGGCATGTTACCAACTGTAGGACAACACGAGGCATATCTAGCCAACTTACCATCATACTGGGGTTTGTACAATACTGAAAAGAATCATGATCGTCTCTAACCAAGACGTCCAGTCTGTTTCGATCCAGTAACAACTCTGTTTAGCTACCCAAAAGAGAAAATGTACAGTTAAAATCAGTGACTATAATTCAAAACTAAAAGAAGAGACCGGAGAAAAGCAACATGTATATCCATGTACAGAGAATTATCAGTGTTCAAAAGAAAAAGTTTTGCTAAACTCGGACGGTCCTATTCTATTTTTTGTTATGAACGTTCATATTTATATAATAATATGTTGGACTGTACAAAAGTCAAATCTATAGGGACAACCAATTAGGCAAAAGAGAATAAAAGATATATTGGGTCTATAACTTGTTTTTAGTGTGAGAGCTATCTTAGACATTTATAAGCTTGAAGTGTTTCTTTTGCCTTTTCCTTTCAAAGTGTTGCGAATGTCCAGGTCAACTAAAGATTGCAGTGGTAGAGAACGAGACGTGATTGGAAAGAAGATTTGTGAAGAAGTGTGTCATCTGATCTGTCCACAAAGCTGAAGTATAATGAAGACTCTTATTCAAAGAGAGGGTTTACTAAGCTTTAAGTTGTCTCGTGAAAGGCACGTGAGCTGAGTTTATGGATTAAACTCAAGCGAGGTCAAAAGCGTCTTTAAGCTTCATCTTATCTTCATCATCGTCATCTTCGACGGATCCGTAACAGAACGGAGAGAGCGAAAGCTCGAGACTGGGGTGAGAGAGAGATTGGGTTGGTGAGAGATAGAGCTAGAGAGAGAGAAGGTTCTCAGTGTATCTAAGCTCATTATCTTGTTCTCCTTCCTCTATTCTTCTTGTATCTTGAGTTGAGTTGTAACCAAGAGAGAGGAAGGAAGTGAGCGTGGCCTTTGGTGAACTCTGTAATCATGTTGATTATAGTGGATTGAGAGACATGATTCTCTCCCCGGTGATGTATAGCGGCTTCTCCACATTGGAGAAGTGCGGTGAACACCGGGTAAACAAATCTCTTGTGTTCTTTATGTTTGCTTGATTCAATCTTGATTAGACTTGCTAGGGTTGTGATGCTTACTGATTGGAGTTAGAATCAAAGGATAAATCCTCAACAAGATTGTTTCTTTCTTTCCATATGTGAAAGATAATATTGCAAAAGTAAATTGTTATGACAAATATACATGTTACTGACGTGGTTAAGTAATAGATATCAAATTTTATTGCAGATCAGTACAAGAATAACTAAAAATAATATATATATATATATATATACATATAATCTAGAATATAAAATACACACTTCAAAATTATAAATTTGATAATTTCAAAATTATAAATTTGGTAAGTCTCAGATAGGTTGTCCACGTAGGATAGGAAAATCAACCAATCAGAGAGCCCAAAGTTGCCACGTAATTTCATTTATTTTTTTGTAAAAAACGAAAAAACAATGCGAAAGAAATAATCGAACCCGGGTTAGTATGACATAAATATAGGACAGTTACCACTAAGCCATTAAAACTTTCTTGGACACATATACAAGAATCACTAAGTATGTAATCACAAACTCCTATGTACAGTTACAATAATATGAATTCAACTTTCAAGACTCCGATACTTTGTTTTGTTAAAAAATAATAAGTAAGTGACTAAGCTAATAAATTCTTTGAAAGTGTGAGAACATTGACAAATATGAAAAAGCATAGATTTTTGTTTTCGTGACAAATGTGGGAACCGAAACTCGCACTGTCGATTTACGTTTAAATTAGGAAACTAAGAAAACCCTAATTTCCCAGAGGTCCCGGATCTCTGCGAGAGCCAACGACAATTGATCAAAAATATATGCGGAAATCGTGAAAAGATAACAAACGAGTTTAGAGAAAACAGTAGATCTTATTTCGAGTCTGCGTAAGAGCGTTGCGATCATTACAAGAGATCATAAAAGCTTTGGCCGCAAAGGCTGTCAGCGAGTTACCTAGTTCTAGCGGCCTAAAAGCTCAAACCTAGTTGAGTCGCAGCTCGATAACAAAAGACAAAAGAGATACAGAAAAGGTTTTCGATTGATTTCGGACTGAACCTTGTTAAAGGCTGCCTACGTACCCCTTTCGAGGATCAAGCCGAACGTAGTTCAATTGATAGAGCTGGACAAGAGATCGAACTGCCTGGGCGAGTTCGTCTAGTAATTGAGCGCCAGTCATAGAAACCGAACTTGTCGAGAATAAAGCCTAAAGTTTCTAAGTGCAGAGAATTCCGAATCTAAAAAGCTCTCTTCCATGCCTCTCGCCTAGGACTCCTTATATACTAGCTCCAAGGTCGGTTTACGCTTTTACTCTTCTGCCCTTAAGCCGTCATAGCATAAAATGGAGATATTCTATTTTTTCTGATCTTCGTAATTATCTTCAAAATTCTGTATTTATCAGCGGAAACTTGACATTTATCTTCCCTTGCGAACCAAGCGTAACCCATCCTACGGTTTACGGGCTTTTGGTTAAAAAATCGTAAGATGGGACTCGAGTCGTGTCTTAGGCCCCTTTGGGCCGTATTCCGACTCGAAACGTTTATTGCGACTTCTTTCGATAAAGAATGGACTTTCCGAGGTTTTTACCGCAAAGTTTGATCGATGATTTAGAACGGCGGAAAACATGAACTGAGTTCGCTACGGTCTTCGGGATATATCATTGAAGGATAGACGAGAATGCATGGACTGGTGTCGTATCGACGTTTCGGAAGAGCTCGGTCGCTACGTAGCAACCGAGCTTGGCTCGAGCTCGGTCGCTACGTAACGACCGAGCGGAACGGACGCTCGGTCGCTACGTAGCGACCGAGCTTAGCTAACGGACGCTCGGTCACTACTTAGCGACCGAGCTCGAGCCAAGCTCGGTCGCTACGTAGCGACCGAGCGGAACGGATTCTCGGTCGCTACGTAGTGACCGAGCGGTACGGACACTCGATCGCTACGTAGCGACCGAGCGGAACGGACGCTCGGTCGCTACGTAGCGACCGAGCTAGGCTCGGGCTCGGTCGCTACATAACGACCGAGCTGTGTGCATGCTTGGTCGCCGCGTATCGATCGAGCTTGGCTTGTCCGCGGTCCGATTTCCATACTCGAGCTTGTCCGCGGCCGATTTGGATACATGTCCATTGCCTTCGGACAATTGTATTTAGTGGTTCGAGTGAGATTTGAACAAGATTTTACCGCAAGGCTCTTCGCAAAGATATCTTTACGAAGATTACTTTTCATAAAAACGTTCATGCTGATTTTTACTAACTTTCAGACATTGATTCCGTCGTGACCGATTTTGACCCCAACAGTTAGCCCCCCAGCTCGTTAGAACCATGAGCTTCTAGCGTGAGGTTCTAGCGAGTGGCTTGGCAAGTTAGGCAAGTTAGGTGAGTTAGGCGGAATCAATGGTTGAAAAGGTCAGTGAAAAGTGGTCTTCTCGCTCTTCTAAAAGTAGAACGCGATAAGATTGGGGATGTGCCTTATGACGGCTGCCTACGTACCCTTGTTGAAGGGATCAAGCCTTTCGTAGTTCGTCTTGGAGTTAGGGTTCTTATGACTAGTTTTCCAGCGAGACCTTTACGGTCTAGTTTTTATGTAGCGGTTATCAGGAGTGTTGCTGCCGATGGCATTTTGTATGAATGTAGAAGGAAGACTACGAGTTGTCATCTCGTAATCTAACTCTGTGTGAACTGCTATATCCGTAATCTGTTTCGAGAGTTTTCTGCAGTGTGTAAACTTGCGGGATTTCTGAAGATTCTCGAATATTGGCAAAGAGACAAATTTTGGGATCTCGTATCAGGGTGTTTGATACTATGCCTAGAGATGTTAGAGACCAGTGCGCTGGGTTTAGGGCAAGACCTAGGTTTACTCCTGGTTTTAGAGGGTGCGATGACTAATTCGACTTACGTATCCCGTTTCAGTTTCATCCTGATTCCATACCGATTTAAAGTCCGCGATAGGTTCTCGGCTTATACGACTTGTATGGTTGGAATCGAGCATCTCTCCGGAGATCGGAAGTGCTGGACCAAAATTTCGGATTTCTTTTATAGCGCTATTATCCTTGTGTCGGATGTACGAGAGTCATCTCTACGAGATGGCTAAGTCTGTTTAGGACGTTGAGAGTTTGTTGTGATCAGAAAAAAACTTAATGGTAACAAATACCGTTTCGAGTCTTCGCGAAGGATATGTTTTGAGAAGATGTTAGTGCGTATGACTGTCTTGTCTTCAAAGAAAATGTTTTTATCGAGGAAGGAAATTTCGTTGAAGAACGAATCTTCAGGCGTCTGCGACGTCTCGCGATGCTGAAGATTTGTTATTCTTTCGTATGCCGCGTTTCGTGCTTGAAATGTTCGCGGGCTTGAAGATGTTTCGCGATGTTGCAAGGGTTTAGTCTTAGCCCTGCGTTTGAGAAACGTTCTTGTTTGACTACGGATGTTCGCAGTAAAAATTGTTGTTCCTGTTTGGATGCTAATAATTTGATTTTCGACGAGGAATTATGATTGAGGTGTAGCGTAAATTTATCCATGGGAAGAAGCGTTTTCCTTCATAATGTTTTTTGAAGTGTTGGCCTTCCGAGATCTATTTCGTGCATTTTTGAGGATGTTTCGTATAGCTCTAGAGGCTTTGTTACAAAAAAATTTTCCTTACATGCCGCATATTATAGGTAAACCGTTGCGGGCTTAAAGTGAATTGTGGAGCTTATTGAACTTGGTCAATTTTCGAAAAGTTGAGATTTTCTGTTAACCGTTTGATTGTTAGGACTTAGTTTTGTTACGAAGAATTTATCATATGCTTTCCGACTCTGGGCTATACGATAATTTATCATATCATATAACCGGTTTTACGAAAGTTGTAAATCAGTGATATGTATACATATGTCAAAGTAGCGTTGTTTCTGCAGGTTTTATGAGAAACGTTTCTGCTGTGATTTTGATCTTAGGCGAAAGTTGCTTGGAGTTACTCATGGAATGTTACCGAAGTTTATTTCAATACGATCTAGTAGCAGAACGTTTTTCATACGTTTTTTGAGAGGATTCTCATGATACATTCGTTTCTTGAACGAATTGGTCAACCAGAGGTGGATCTAGCTAACCATCGGGAGGAAAGTGCTCCTTTTAATGTGCACGATGCTTCATCTATTCTCGAGTTTTCTTCGTCGCAAATGTTTTCGATGCTTTTCCGTGACTTACTTGGTACAACGGAAACTGAAAGAAATGCTTTGGTGATTGAAGATTTCTCGTAGAAATTTTTAAAACGAAACTGGCTTTCTGAAGCCGGAAAAGGCTTCAATACTTTGGCTAATCGCCGAGTTTCAGTTTGATATTGGTACAAGTTTTTGTACGCATGATTGCGACAAGAAATGATGTATAGTTTTTGAGATTATGTTCATGATCGTCTGGATATGTTGCTAGCGTTTAGACGAATATTAAGATTGTCGTTTGCCTATTCTTGACGATTTGCTGAAGTTTTTGAAGTTTGGGAGTATACGAGTATAGTATACGTACCTACTCCCCCCTTTTTTTTACGAAAGAAAACGGTTGAACCGATACTTTGAAGGGTAGTGTACGTTTCTTCTTCTGATGTTTGGAATGATCGATAATTCGGGACGATTTATAGACGACGCTTGGACTGTAATTTGGTTGTTTCCACGTTGACGACTTGGGATATGTCGGTTCCGAGAAAATTGCCAGAAACAAATCGGTTTTAAGACGATGTTCATGTCTATAACTTTTTCTCTCTTTAGGAAGTGAGCTTGATATGCGTGGCGATCGTTTCTCGACTTTCGGAGAGTTTAGATCGGTTTGCAAGATCTGGATGAACAATTATGGAACAATATATCGAAACAGGAAAAAACGCTTAAAACTTAGTTCGCTAGATTATCCGCCTAGGTTTTACGTTCTCTAAAGTTCTATGGCAGCCTCAAAGTAATTTCCTACAAAAATTCCAAGTCTGATTTCAAAAATTTCAAGTCGAAAATACCTTAGTTCTCTCGAAGACGCAGTTTTGCTTGCTCATTTCCCTTTCCTCTTCTCGTGTATGTTCGCCATTTCCGATATTGGTGTTTATCCTTTGAAACTTGACATTTATCTTCCGAACTTGACTGTTATCTTCTCCTTAGATAAGATGTCGATTTTTGTAAAAAAGGTTCAACGTAATCGTATAGTTAAGGCGGCTAAGATGTTAAGTTAACCGTTGCCGTTTTATACGATTAATCTGAATCCATGTGAGAAAACAAGTCTTTGCGGTTTTTTTTTATCGTAAAATTTCAATGGTAACTCCGATAGAAACAAGAGATGTCTCGATCAAGATTTGAAGGAGAATACAAAGCTGGAGGTAAGGGCGAGTAGGAGCGAGCGAAGGAGTTTAGACGAGTCTTATTTGTTTTTATCGTAAAATCTCGACAGAAACTTCGATTGAGACGAAACGAAAAGCGTTTCGATCGGGATTCAAAAGAGAACACAAAGGAGGAGCTTTTTGAAGCCTGAAAGGTCGCAATGTAGCGAGCTGGGGGTCTGACAGGTCGCTACGTAGCGAGTGGAAGCAAGCCAGGAAGAGTCCTACTTGTTTTCGTCGTAAAATCTCAACGGAAACTTCGATTGAGACGAAACGAAAAACGTTTCGATGAGGATTCAAAAGAGAACCCAAAGGAGGACCTTTCTGAGGCCTTACAGGTCGCTAAGTAGCGACTGACGGTCTGACAGGTCGCTACGTAGCGAGTGGAAGCAAGCCAAGAAGAGTCCTACTTGTTTCGTCGTAAAATCCCAACGGAAACTCCGATTGAGACGAAACGAAAAGCGTTTCGATGAGGATTCAATAGAGAAACCAAAGGAGGACCTTTCTGAGGCCTTACAGGTCGCTACGTAGCGACTGACGGTCTGACAGGTCGCTACGTAGCGAGTGGAAGCAAGCCAAGAAGAGTCCTACTTGTTTTCGTCGTAAAATATTTACGGAAACTCCGATTGAGACGAAACGAAAAGCGTTTTGATGAGGATTCAAAAGAGAACCCAAAGGAGGATCTTTCTGAGGCCTTACAGGTCGCTACGTAGCGACTGACGGTCTGACAGGTCGCTACGTAGCGAGTGGAAGCAAGCCAAGAAGAGTCCTACTTGTTTTCGTCGTAAAATCTCAACGGAAACTCCGATTGAGACGAAACGAAAAGCGTTTCGATGAGGATTCAAAAGAGAACCCAAAGGAGGACCTTTCTGAGGCCTTACAGGTTGCTACGTAGCGAGTGGAGAGTTGGCTTGAGCTCGGTCACTACGTAGCGACCGAGCGGTGTGCGTGCTCGGTCGCTACGTAGCGACCGAACAGTGTGCGTGCTCGGTCGCTACGTAGCGACCAAGCAGTGTGGTGCTCGGTCGCTACGTAGCGACCGAGCAGTGTGCGTGCTCGGTCGCTACGTAGCGACCGAGCAGTGTGGTGCTCTGCTCGGTCGCTTCACAGCGACCGAGCAGTGTGTGCGTGCTCGGTCGCTACGTAGCGACCGAGGAGTGTGTGCATGCTCGGTCGCTACGTAGCGACCGAGCCGTGTGTGTGCTTGGTCGCTACGTAGCGACCGAGCAGCGTGTGCGTGCTCGGTCGCTACGTAGCGACCGAGCAGTGTGTATGCTCGGTCGCTACGTAGCGACCGAGCCGTGTGCATGCTCGGTCGCTACGTTGCGACCGAGCAGTGTGCGTGCTCGGTCGCTACGTAGCGACCGAGCTGTGTAATTGTTTTTTTGTGTTTCCTTTTTCCGCGATTAACCTTGGGGTTTTTCAGCGGTTTTTGGGAGAACAAGTTTTATCCTTCCGAATTTTTTTCGGAAAACGTGTTTTGGTAAAACCCTTATGCATCGAGATTTCTTTTGTTCGGTAATGAGCCAAACTTACGGGGTTTGATAAGATTTATTGTTTCCCTTTATGTTTAGAAAGAGAAATCGCGAGCTTGTTTTAGTGCTCTTCCTGTGGCGGAAGGTCGCGACTAAGTTTTCAATTTTGCTGAACAATATGGCGTTTGCGTAAGCGTTAACCATAGGAGCAGTCAGTGCTGCGAGTTTGTCTTTCATATATCCAGACATCGTTTCGATCAAGCGTTTTGTGGCCATGAGTAAGAGTAATCCGTAACCCCCCCTCCTTCTAGCGCCAAACTGTGGGAACCAAAATTCGCACTGTCGATTTACGTTTAAATTAGGAAACTAAGAAAACCCTAATTTCCCAGAGGTCACGGATCTCTGCGAGAGCCAACGACAAGTGATCGAAAATATATGCGGTAATCGTGAAAAGATAACAAACGAGTTTAGAGAAAACAGTAGATCTTATTTCGAGTCTGCGTAAGAGCGTTGCGATCATTACAAGAGATCATAAAAGCTTTGGCCGCAAAGGCTGTCAGCGAGTTACCTAGTTCTAGTGGCCTAAAAGCTCAAACCTAGTTGAGTCGCAGCTCGATAACAAAAGACAAAAAAGATACAGAAAAGGTTTTCGATTGATTTCGGACTGAACCTTGTGAAAGGCTGCCTACGTACCCCTTTCGAGGATCAAGCCGAACGTAGTTCAATTGATAGAGCTGGACAAGAGATCGAACTGCCTGGACGAGTTCGTCTAGTAATTGAGTGCCAGACATAGAAACCGAACTTGTCGAGAATAAAGCCTAAAGTTTCTAAGTGCAGAGAATTCCGAATCTAAAAAGCTCTCCCCCATGCCTCTCGCCTAGGACTCCTTATATACTAGCTCCAAGGTCGGTTTACGCTTTTACTCTTCTGCCCTTAAGCCGTCATAGCATAAAATGGAGATATTCCATTTTTTCTGATCTTCGTAATTATCTTCAAAATTCTGTATTTATCCGCGGAAACTTGACATTTATCTTCCCTTGCGAACCAAGCGTAAACCATCCTACGGTTTACGGGCTTTTGGTTAAGAAATCGTAATATGGGCCTCGAGTCGTGTCATAAGCCCCTTTGGGCCGTATTCCGACTCCAAACGTTTATTGCGACTTCTTTCGATAAAGAATGGACTTTCCGCGGTTTTTACCGCAAAGTTTGATCGATGATTTAGAACGGCGGAAAATATGAACTGAGTTCGCTACGGTCGTCGGGATATATCATTGAAGGATAGACGAGAATGCATGGACTGGTGTCGTATCAACGTTTCGGAAGAGCTCGGTCGCTACGTAGCAACCGAGCTTGGCTCAAGCTCGGTCGCTACGTAGCGACCGAGCTTGGCTCGAGCTTGGTCGCTACGTAACGACTGAGCTTGGCTCGAGCTCGGTCGCTACGTAACGACCGAGCGGAACGGACGCTTGGTCGCTACGTAGCGACCGAGCAGGACGGACGCTCGGTCGCTACGTAGCGACCGAGCTAGGCTCGGGCTCGGTCGCTACATAGCGACCGAGCTGTGTGCATGCTTGGTCGCCGCGTATCGATCGAGCTTGGCTTGTCCGCGGTCCGATTTCCATATTCGAGCTTGTCCGCGGCCGATTTGGATACATGTCTGTTGCCTTCAGACAATCGTATTTAGTGGTTCGATTGAGATTTGAACAAGATATTACCGCAAGGCTCTTCGCAAAGATATCTTTACGAAGATTACTTTTCATAAAAACGTTCATGCTGATTTTTACTAACTTTCAGACATTGATTCCGTCGTGACCGATTTTGACCCCAACAACAAAGTTAAGAATTTTGTAAATTTAAGTTTAACATATAAATTTTCATGACAAATATGAAAAAGCATAGATTTTTGTACAATTTTAAAAAATTAACTCAAAACATAGTTCTCTAATGTCTTAATAAAATATTATTTAAGGATACTGTAATTAAATATATCAATTCAATAAGTTTTGTAATTTATAGACAAAACAATAACACAACAAATTTTGAAACATTTTTTTAACCTATCGATTTCTTTTCATGAGAATCCAACTAAACTAGATAAGAAAAAATAATTAGATTTACAAATATTTAATTACCATTTTATTCAATTTTGATTAATTTCAAATTGTAATAATGTATCTTTTTGAAGTTACAAAAAAATAATGTTCTTTCTTTATTACACTAGCATTATATATAGATTCTTTATACACAAATAAATATAATATTAGAACCTAAATTTGCTTTCCCCGATTCATATGAAAACTTTTTAAGTTATCCACCAAAGAAAATTAATTAAATCAATCAAATTGTTAGAATACAGTAAATTAATATATAATTTTATTTTAAATTAAATTATTTAAAAAGTGTATTTTCATTAAAAACAAAATAATAAATAAGTAAAACTGATTTGATGGTAATTTTTATGACATATATATATATATATATATCAATTTTGTGAAATAAATAGAACCTTAATATGGAAAAAATCTTAAATACAAAAAACTCTAAAAATTAACAAAAAAAACTAATAAAAATTAAACAATGATATCACTTGAAAGCTTCTTAGACAATATTAATAAAATATTTAAGCGATAATTAGACAAATTTGATTTTTTTTTGCCAGCCAAAAATTTATCCTTAGTTAGCACCAGTTATTTCATGATGTATAAGAAATGATGGACAAAAAAATAAGATGAACATAAATGATATATGAACTATGAATAGTACTTTGTAAAGCTGACTTAAATACACATCTGCACATCCATTTTCAGTCCTTTTTAATGCATTAATTCAATTTCTTCAGAGCAGTTATCCCACAAAGAGATCGTATGAGATATTGTTTTGATATTCAGATTTGTTTCTTGACTGTTAAGAAGATTGATAACTGAAAAAATGTCTTCTTCGAATATGATATGTCTATAACCGTATCCCCAACATGAGACAAGTTTGTTTAAAAAGTAAATAATTTCACTTTTCTTATATTATATAATTAATAAATATATATTATTTACTGATAATAAAAATATAGTTATTCATCTATCACAAATATCTATGCAAATATGTGAATCAAATACAACAATCAAACAACATAATGATTTCTACAAAGAAAATTTAAAAAATATATTTATGTTATGTAATCTTATTTTATATTTTTTAAATAAAGTAATACAATATTATACATTATTATTATTTTTTTTTTGTCAACGATTTCCTTTCATAAACTCAAAACTGAGTAATCAAAGAACATAGTTTGGATACAACACTCATTGTGAAAGTAACAGCAAAACAAGTGGCTGCGCATTGATTAAAAGTACAAGATAGTGGAGTGAAAAGAGTGACAAGGTTTCTGAAAAGAAGACCTGTGATCTTAATCATGTCCAGCCATGAACGCATGGCAGAGGAAAGGACAATAGACTCCAAAATTAACTGAAGACTTGAGAGTCTACAAGTCTTTGCTGATTGAAGAGCTTTAATCATTTTTCCAGCTTCGTTGGCAAGGGACGAACCTGCGCTCAAACTGATAGAGGAGCCTTGGGAGTCACGGGCTTCTCCTTTTCCATAGATAGACCACCCAAAACCTCCAAATTTAAAAGCTTTAAACCACATTCCATTCACCAAATCAGTCGAAAGGATTTTAACATGAACAGCTGGGGACCTTACAGCTACAAACACAGAGACAACAAAGCCATGCTTTATGAAATCTGAAAGCTGTGAAGAAGACCACCACTGCCAGCTGAGTAAACCTGAAATAATTGAAACCAAAACCACAAAGGCAAATGTCCAAATAACCTCATACTTGGGTAAGAAACTGGTACACCACAGTGTAATATCCTCATACTGAGGTAAATATAGTTTCATGAAGAAACCCACAGAGCCTGCAACATCCTCAAACTGAGGTAAAAAGAGCATTAAAGAGAGCACAACATCCTCATTCCAGAGTAAAAAGAGACTCCTATTGAGATAATTAAAACTGATACTCAACGGGGGGATGGGAGCTGAGGTCAGGCTGAGAGGGAGGACTCTGATATTACCGTATCGATACCCATAGCTCTCCCTGAAACCTAAGCTAAACCGCAAGCCCGTAGACAAATCCGACACAGGAATCGCCTTCACCTTAACGGTGACTCTGAAAATAATGGAGCTTGATGACAGAGCGGACGAGTCAACAAACTTAAAGAACTTGATAGAGCGTGAGTCAGCATTGGGTGATGGGCGCTGAGCATCAGGTGGTGGTGGTTTAATCCCATCGGGACAGTCAAGTTCCCGTGCGAGATGGATTCTCGGAGCTTCTTTCCGGTTTGGTGAAGCGAAGACACAGTGCGGCGGAGGAACGAGCACACGGCTGATGGTTACTCTTTCTAAGTAAGGAAGGCGATAGACCCACGGTGGTGAAGTCGTTTCAGTCGGGGGAGATGGAGATGCGGTGGAGGAGAGCCGACCAGATCTTGTAAGTTCAGCATCCACGGTGAGAGGAGGAGCGGTGGCGATGGTAAGACGAGGAATGGTGGCGACAGGAGAAAGCCGAACAGATCCGGTGAGCTCACCCACGGACTGAGTAGATCCGGTACATTTGTACGTGCGGAGGGAGACAAGCTTGAGGCCATAGATCTGAAGCTCAATATTGGAGCTTATGAAAATCATCTTTAAAACTTCTTGGCACACAACTCTGGAGCGTGAGGTCACAGAGTCGTCAAGGTTGCGGTGAAGGCGAGACGAGGTGAAGCTTGAGCAAGGTGACCGGATCTCCTTGGAGAAGAGACACATACCGGTACGAAACAGAGACGAGAGCTTGATAACAACGAAGTAGGAAACAGAGGAGGAGCAGAGGATGAACAGAGGTGAAGAAGATGAAGAATAAAGGCGACGCCGGCGAGCCTCGACTCCACCGGCGTCGGGAAACGACGAACGAAATGGCGCCTCGATGTCTGTGCCTGGGAGAGAGCTAGGGCGAACGTTTAGGATTTTTCTTTTTAGTCCACGATTAATGAATATACATTATTTTTTTACAATTAATAAATATATATAATATCTTATATGCCCAACGCGTGGTTAAAAAATCTTGTAGTAACAAAAATCTTGTAGTAACAAAAATCTTGTAGTAATAAATATATTTTTTTTTTTTTTTTTTTTTTTTAAAAAAAAAAAAAAACAAAAATGGCACCATGAACACGTTTCACTGCAATTCCAATGCCTCTTTAGAAAAAATAATATTTATAATTGTTCTCAGCATAAACTATCTCAGGCATTTAATGGATCTGTTGGGAGAAAAAAAAGTTGGTCACCTTCTGCTCAGTTTATCGGTTTGATTTCAGCCAGGTTAGATATTTTAGTATTTTAATTTTATCTCAGACCTAAATTACTATTTTGTATCTTTATTGGTTGATTTATGTGTTTCAGTATCATATAATACAGAGCTTGATCATCGATATCTTTGTAGAAAATTTGGAAAGCCATAGCAACAATGTAATGTTTTGTGTCATGATTAGCTTCAAAACCCAAATTTGTTGTCCCTGTCCCAACTGAGTTTTTTAGGTTGTTGCCTCTTTTCAATGATTACCAGTTTCCAAACTAATTAACCACTTTCCAACTACGCAGGGACACGACTGTGTGTCTAAGTGTGTTTGAGTGTCTTGCAAGACTTATTCTTAAGTGTCTTAGACTTATTCTCAAGAAATGGAACCGACCCAGTTTCTTTATATGGGTCTTCAAGTAAGGATACAGTTTTAGCGGAGGAAGGTGAACCTTCTAAGGCAAAAAGAGGCTTTAGCGCTGTCATGGAGGAGAAAAAGAAGATTTCTTCTGGTTGAGACCACAAGGCAAGCAAAGTAAAGTAGAGCTTGTCGTTTACGGTACGATGAGTGGCATGAATATAAAACAAAGAGAGATTTGAGGGTTGATTATGATGTTTTTTTTCTTTTGGAAAAGCAAGTGGTTTTTCTTAAATTGTTTCTACACTGTCACTGCAGAGGCCGTGAAGGCAAAGTGAAGAAACATCTATCCAGAATACAAAGGTCAATCTCTTCTTATTCAACAATATATATTTTCTTTTTTTGCTTTTTCTTATCAACATGTTGTCCATACAGCATATGCATATCATTGTGAATGATTTTATGGTAATTATAATTGAATTTGGCAAACACTTAAGTGGGACATCCTTCACAATAGATTTTACTTCAAAGGTATCTTCTCATTGATACCAAAGATGTAAGAGATAAAGACTATAGGGACTTCTTATGTAAATATCTTAGACCTAAACATAAGTTGTACTCAGTATATATTGTACATTCACGTACTCAATAGAATCAAGTTTCCACATTCACATGGTATCAGAGCAATACGATACCTAGACCTAAAAACCTTCAGCCGCCCAAGCCCTTTTTCAAAATTTTGTTTTTCAACGACAAGGATGTCGTCTTCTCCAGCAACGTCAAACAAAACCATCACCATCATTGAAAACCCTACCATACTCAATGTCAATATGACAAACGTTACCAAACTCACTGCTTCCAACTTCTTGATGTGGAGCCGCCAAGTCACTGCTCTCCTCCATGGCTATGACCTTGTGTCATACCTTGATGGATCTGTTCCACCTCCGACGCCTACCATCACCGTCGACGGAAGCTCTGTCTCAAACCCGGCCTACTCGCTCTGGAAGAGACAAGACAGTCTCATCTTCAGTGCCCTTCTAGGCGCGATCACCACCACGATCCAGCCCATCTTATCGACCGCTCAAACCTCAGCCGAGATCTGGTCTCTTCTATCTGAGACATACGCAAAGCCAAGCCGCAGTCATGTTAAAGAGATCAAACAACAAATCAAATACTGGACCAAGGGCACCAAATCCATTGATGAGTACTTCTAAGGACTCACAACCCGCTTTGATCACCTCGCACTCCTCGGTAAACCATATGATCATGAAGATCAGATTGAGTTTATCCTTGCTGGTCTACCGTGTAAGAAAAGATGATTAATATGAGAGTAAAAGGCAATTAGGAACAGAGTAAACAAAGAGATAAGTGATGAACAGTAAATTAAGTTGAGAATAAGAGAGTATGAGTATCAAGAGATTATAGAGATTGACAGTAATCAAGAGAGAAGAGAATGGTGAAGAAGAAAGGGGAACTCCCCTCTTTCAGCTTAGATTATAATTGATTACAATGAGGACTCTTTATAGCCAACACACACACTAGACAAATGAGAGGAAGAAGACAAAGAGAGAGAGAGATCTGGATTCAAAATGAATGGTTGGGATGGGAGGATATGAATTAATTTGAATTGGATGGCTGAGATGCAGGGGAGCTTCCAATGTGATAGTGACAGCTCCTAACAGCCATCTCTCTTCTCTCCAACATGTTATTTTAATCCCCACTTGTCCAGCCTCTCTCTCTAAAGGTCAGGACCTAATTTGAATTCAAATTTGCCTCTCAAGTTGAAGTTGCACGAATTTCACTCTTAGACACTCAAGTCTGGCACTCAAGTCTCAAGTCTGGCACTCAAGTCTCAAGTCTTGCAGCTTACGTCTCAAGTCTGGCAGCTTACTTCTCAAGTCTGGTGATTCTTATAAAACCTTATAAGTGTTTTCAAGTTTGGCAGAATAATTCAGCTTCATGTTAACACTCCCCCTCAAGCTTGACCATAGGAGATCCTTGGGCAAGCTTGGAACTGAGAGTACTTGCCTCATTAAAAACCTAAGCATAGAAAACCCTTTGGGATAAAACCACACTTAGGAAAAGAGTACAAGCCTCTCAGCCTAGAGATTGGCCAGTGAGTTTATGAGCCTTATGATGATGTTGAGGAACTCATAAACTCTTGATCATGGCCTTACTTCAATGGCAAGCAGACTCCAATGCCTTCCTTGCTTCATACTTAAAACAACCTTTGAGCTTCTTCTTATGACCAGAGCTTGTCTCCCCCTTTCTTCTAGCTTCTTGCTTCTATTTAGGGTTGAATCCAAGCCTGCCTTTTCTCATGAGCTCAATGGGTACCTTGTAAACATTTCTGGAATGTTGGTGAGGAGTACTGAACACTTGAATCCCTCACACCAGCTGCTTTTCAACCAGTCTGTGCATTGTCACTCTTGAAGCTTTCAACATGTAGGGGGACGTTGCAACTCCATGATCTGCCACCATCATGTGATTGCTCAGCCAAGAAAATCCCTAGTTGAATACTCCTTGTGTCCTTGCATATATCTGGCCAGATTGTAAATCCCCATTTGCTGGCTTCCTTAAACTTCATCAACCAGGCACAAGCACACATGCTATGGGCTGATTCAAAGCTTCCAAACTGAAGGTATCTGTTCTAACTCCATATAGTAGCTGATTCATAGTTTCCCAACCAGAAGGTATTGTTCTAACTCCACGCCTTGAGCTGATCCATAGCATTCCACTCAGCTCCACCTGATTTTCTTGTCAAGTAGTCTATGATGGCCATCTGTTCTAACACCAAGTTGTTGCTGCTTCTTTGTAGTGGGTTCTAGATGGCTAGTGAACTCCACTTTAACTCCACTTCTGATCTCTGGTGAGGCAATGGACGACTTGAACCTTCAGAAATGATGCTCACCATTACCCCTCCTCAAGCTTGATCCGGAAAGTATAAGTGAAGGACCAAGCTTGGAAAGTGAGCAATACTGAACCTGAACCAGGAGCACAACAGTACCAACACTTGCGTTTAAGCCAACTGATCCACCCTTGGTCTCTGCTCCAATGCCTTTAGAGGTAACTGAGGCAACATATGACTTGGACCTTCAGGATTGCTCACCATTACCCCTCCTCAAGCTTGATCCGGAGAAAATGAGTGAAGGACCAAGCTTGGAAGTGAGCAACACTGAGTCTTGAAACCAGGAGTGCATCACTCTAACAGCTGCGCTTAAGCTAACCGGTTCCTCCCTTGATCTCCTCTCCCATGCCTCTTGTAAGTCTTTTGAACCAGGAGCTCAACAACCAAACGAGCTGCGCTTAAGTCATCTAGTTCTTGCAATTCATGAGGAGATTCAGCCTGGTGGATGGCTGATCAAACACTGGTCTGCCTCTCCATCAATACTCCTTCCTGAAGTATCTTCAAAGCTCAGCCATATTCTATCTCAGCCACGACTTATTACCATCTGGACTCCTCACACAAACAGTCTCTCCATGGTCAGGAATATACACACTGTGTAGGCTCTGGATTATACAGGAATGTACACATGTGTAGGCTCTGAACAGCATGGGCAAAGTCTTCGTCTTTGTCTTGATTTGATGATGGACAGAGAACAACACTTAAGTACCTGAAACATCACTCAAACTCCAGCAAGAATCAGACCACACACACTAGGATCAGACCTTGGTAACTCACCAATCCTGATCTCAATGTTTTAAGAAAATGCAATAGATAGAATCTAAATAACTCATTCAGTTCAAATCCATGCAAACTATTCACTAAATGCTCAGGTATGGTAACTCATCAATTACAATGCATTTATGCTGTTTTTAATGACCATTTAAGTGACAACATGATTAATTAAATGTCAAAACATGGACTAGATAACTCATCTAATCATCCAAAGCAGTTCATGAATGCATCACAGGACCAGAAACAACATATGGATGCAAACAAGACTAGAAACAACATATACATGCATTACAAGACCAGGAAACTCTCCAAGACTTCTAGCAATGCAACAAGACACAAAACAGGGTCTAGACAACTCGCCTAGACCTTACACAACTCAAACAATTGACCTAAAACAATAACTAGTCATAACCATACTGGTAAACTTAGAAATAGTTTAAAAACATAATCAACAAACACAACTTAAGTATCTTGAGACATGAACTAGGTTCAACAACTCTAGCAACTTGAACATGTCTCAAGAATACTAAACACACCACTCAACACAACCAGAACCGTTATCCCAAACTCATATCAAGAAGGAGAGGTTTAACTTACAACCAAGGAACCTGAGCTGGTTCCTTGAACCTCCAATACACATGGGTCATGACAATTTGTTAGATCTGAGATGTTGAGTTGAACTCCAACTCCTTCTCTTTAAGTACATGACCTCATTCTTGTATCCATCACACCAAAGTCTCCTCCTTTCTTCAAGCTTGAGAGTCACCACCTTCTTGGAAGCTATCTTCTTGGATAGAGAAAGAAAACCACTTGTACAAGGTAGTTTTGAAGCTTTGCTAGGAAAACTACTCCATAAACTTTTGCTTTCAAGTGGTTTCTTCACCATATTTGACAGGGGAAAAGAGATTGGAAACTTTGGAAAACAATAGATCGCTGGATAAAAGAGTGTGTTCAAGAATCTTCAAGACAAATGAGCGGTAGACTGAACTGGTTGAGCTTGATGAGGGTTCTTGAGGCTTAGAGACTTGTATACACCTTGCCTTAGAGCTGGTTGTGGGTTCTTCCTTCTTGGAAAACCTTTGGACCGCTGGACAAAAGGTTGTACCAGACTCAGATGAATATGAACTGAGAATGAATTAGATTTGCGGAAGCTTTTGTGAGGTTCAGGAGCTTAAAGCTCTGATACCATGTAAGAAAAGATGATTAATATGAGAGTAAAAGGCAATTAGGAACAGAGTAAACAAAGAGATAAGTGATGAACAGTAAATTAAGTTGAGAATAAGAGAGTATGAGTATCAAGAGATTATAGAGATTGACAGTAATCAAGAGAGAAGAGAATGGTGAAGAAGAAAGGGGAACTCCCCTCTTTCAGCTTAGATTATAATTGATTACAATGAGGACTCTTTATAGCCAACACACACACTAGACAAATGAGAGGAAGAAGACAAAGAGAGAGAGAGATCTGGATTCAAAATGAATGGTTGGGATGGGAGGATATGAATTAATTTGAATTGGATGGCTGAGATGCAGGGGAGCTTCCAATGTGATAGTGACAGCTCCTAACAGCCATCTCTCTTCTCTCCAACATGTTATTTTAATCCCCACTTGTCCAGCCTCTCTCTCTAAAGGTCAGGACCTAATTTGAATTCAAATTTGCCTCTCAAGTTGAAGTTGCACGAATTTCACTCTTAGACACTCAAGTCTGGCACTCAAGTCTCAAGTCTGGCACTCAAGTCTCAAGTCTTGCAGCTTACGTCTCAAGTCTGGCAGCTTACTTCTCAAGTCTGGTGATTCTTATAAAACCTTATAAGTGTTTTCAAGTTTGGCAGAATAATTCAGCTTCATGTTAACATACCGGAAGATTGCAAAACTGTTGCTGATCAGATCGAGGGTCGCGATCTTGCACCATCCCTCTCTGAAGTTCATGAAAAACTCCGAAACAGAGAAGCTACGATCCAGATTTCCGCTTCTGTGCCTTCAGTCCCTGTCACTGCGAATGCCGTCACTCATCGAGCCAACAACAACTCCTACAACAATCGTCGCAACAACAACCGTGGCTCCCAACAGACCTGGCAACAGCAGCAACAATTCACTCCACGTAATCGACAACACACTCCGCGTGGGTACCAAGGCAAGTGCCAAATTTGCTCTGTTTTTGGCCACAGCGCTCGCCGGTGCCCACAGCTCCAGCAATCTTCACGCGACTACCCAAACTCAATGGCCTCGTCTTCATCTTCCTACGCACCATGGCAGCCTCGCGCCAATATGGTCACAGCTCCAACGCCCTACAATGCGGCTAACTGGCTCCTTGACAGCAGCGCCACACATCATCTCACTTCAGACCTCAACAACTTGGCCCTGCATCAGCCTTATCAAGGTGGTGAAGACGTCACCATCGCAGATGGTTCTGGTTTGAACATAACTCACTATGGCTTTACTACTCTTACCACTCCTTTACGTCGCTTAGCCCTTAATGAAGTTCTATGTGTTCCTGATGTCAAAAAGAACTTAATCTCGGTTTACCGGCTTTGCAACTCTAATAAAGTGTCTGTTGAATTCTTTCCTGCTCATTTTCAGGTGAAGGACCTCAGCACGGGAACCCCGTTGCTCCAAGGCAAGACTAGGAATGAGCTATACGAGTGGCCAGTCTCACCTCATCTCGCCTCCACCTATTTCGCCTCACCTACACCCAAAACGTCCCTCAACTCATGGCACTCGAGACTTGGCCATCCATCCCTTGCTGTCTTAAAATCTCTTGTTGCAAATTTTTCTTTACCAGTTTCAAACTCTTTTAAAGAACCTGTTTCTTGCACCGACTGTTTGCTTAATAAAAGTCATCAAATTCCCTTTTGTACAAATACTATCTCCTCTTCATACCCTCTTGAATACCTTTACAGTGATGTCTGGACCTCCCCCATTGTGTCGATAGATAACTACAAATACTATCTTGTTATCGTCTATCACTATACCCAATACACATGGCTCTACCCTCTCAAACTTAAGTTCCAAGTCAAAGATACCTTCATTGCATTTACTTCTCTGGCTGAAAATAAACTGAAGCAGAGAATTGGAACTCTCTACTCGGATAATGGTGGCGAGTATATAGCCCTCCGACCCTTTCTTACTACCCACGGAATCGCTCACTACACTACTCCTCCGCATACACCTCAACTCAATGGAATCTTCGAGCGCAAACACCGCCACATCGTAGAAACTGGTCTTACCCTACTCACCCAGTCATCGATGCCCAAAACCTACTGGAGCTATGCACTTTCCACGGCCACATATCTTATTAACCGCATGACAACGCCGGTGCTCAATGGTGACTCTCCTTACCGCAAACTGTTCAATCAGCAGCCCAACTACAATAAACTTCGAGTCTACGGTTGTCTATGCTTCCCCTGGCTCCTTCCTTACAACAAACACAAGCTCCAGTCACCATCTCTACGTTGTGTCTTCATTGGTTACTCGCAAACTCAAAGCGCCTATCTCTGTCTCCACAAAGACGCAGGACGAGTCTACACGTCGAGACTTGTTCAGTTTGTGGAAACAGAGTTCCCCTTCTCCATCCCTACTCCCTCCCGCCAACAAACCCAAACCCAAACCGACGAACACATACCACAACCCTTCCCTCTGGCCATACCTATACCGACGACGCCACCTCGTATAGCTCCTTCAGAGTCACCTACGTGCTCTGGTCCTTCATCTCCAGTGACAGGTATGAACTCTTCAAACAACTCTGTTTCATCTTATCCACAGGTCTCTGCAACACAAACTACACCACCCTCACCGACTCTTACTCCACCCGCACCATCATCTCCACCCGCACCTTCATCTCCACCCGCTACTTCCCCTCCAACTGCTCCTTCCCCTCCACCCGCACCTTCTCCACCCTCTCAACCTGTTCAACCTCAACCCCCACCTCCTCAAAATATACACCCGATGAGAACTCGTGCCAAAAATCAAATCACAAAACCAACTCAAAAGCTTACCCTCACGGCTTCGGTTTCCACCACCAAACCAAAGATTCCCACCTCTGTTGCAGAGGCCCTTAAAGACCCTCGCTGGAGATAGGCTATGTGCGATGAGATCAATGCTATTATTAACAACGACACGTATGTTCTTGTTCCACCGGAGACTTGGCAGAATATCGTCGGCGGGAAATGGGTATTTACTATCAAGTATTTACCAAATGGTGAGATTGATAGGTACAAAGCGAGGTTCGTTGCCAAAGGCTTCCACCAACGTCAAGGACACGACTTCACTGAGACGTTCAGCCCTGTCATCAAGGCCACTATGATACGTTTTGTTCTGAATGTCGCAGTCAACAAATCATGGCCTATCCAATAGCTCGACATCAACAATGCTTTCCTACAAGGCACCCTACATGATGAAGTTTATGTAGCCCAACCTCAAGGCTTTGTTGATCAGGACCGCCCACACTACGTCTGCAAATTAAAGAAAGCGTTGTACGGCCTCCGTCAAGCCCTGCGAGCGTGGTATCAGGAGCTCCGCAACCATTTGCTTGGCCTTGGCTTCACTAATAGCACTGCTGATACCTCTCTGTTCACGTTGCGAGCTGGTACTGACTGTGCCTACGTTCTTGTTTACGTTGATGATATGCTCATCACCGGGAGCTCTGCTAAAATTATCCAGACATGTGTCTCCAGTCTCGCATCACGTTTCTCCATCAAGGATCTTGGAGAACTTCGGTACTTCCTTGGCATCGAGGCTACTCAGACTAAGTCTGGCTTACATCTCATGCAGCAACGGTACATAACTGAACTGCTTGAGAAAACAAAAATGCTGCATGCGAAGCCGGCCTCCACGCCTATGTCCCCGACACCCAAACTCTCACTCAATGCAGGCGCACGTCTCCCTAATCCTACCGAGTATCGTCAAGTTGTTGGTAGCCTGCAGTACCTATCTTTGACACGACCGGATGTTGCCTTTGCAGTCAATCGCTTATCCCAGTTCATGCATCAACCAACTGAGCTTCACTGGCAAGCAGTCAAGCGAGTGCTACGGTATCTAGCAGGCACGACAACACATGGTATTCTTATTCGCCGAGGCTCGCCACTGACCCTTCACGCCTACTCTGACGCTGACTGGGCAGGAGACTCAGATGACTTTGTCTCTACCAATGCCTACATCGTCTACATTGGCAACAATCCTATCTCCTGGTCTTCCAAGAAACAAAAAGTGTTGCGAGGTCATCAACAGAAGCAGAATATCGAGCTGTTGCTAACACTGCTTCTGAACTCCGTTGGGTCTGCTCTCTCTTCACTGATCTTGGAATTCCATTACCTACTGTTTCAGTGGTGTATTGCGACAATGTGGGAGCGACCTACCTCTCCGCCAATCCTATCTTCCACTCGCGTATGAAACATCTCGCCCTTGACTACCACTTCATCCGTGCCAATGTCCAGTCTGGTATCTTGCGAGTCAGCCATATCTCCACAAAGGATCAACTCGCTAACGCTCTGACCAAGCCTCTCTCACACCTGAAATTCACGGAGTTAGCGTCCAAGATTGGAGTCACACACCTGCCTCCATCTTGAGGGGACATGTAAGAGATAAAGATTATAGGGACTTCTTATGTAAATATCTTAGACCTAAACATAAGTTGTACTCAGTATATATTGTACATTCACGTACTCAATAGAATCAAGTTTCCACATTCACAAAAGATACCGAAACATTTTGCTTATATTGAAAGTGCATCTTTCATGTGCAGGAGCAAGAATGGTGCAATGAGAAGCAAGAATGCCCACTTTGTCAAACACCTAACACTCATTCAAGTTTAGTTTGTTTGTACAATTCTAATTTTTATACTTACATGGATCAACAAGGACACTGAGAGAGATTTGAGGGTTGATTATGTTATGAAGCAAAACAGTGTTCACGACCCCGTGTTTGTGAGGACGCTCTGCTCCTGGTATATTCAAAGACACAGTCATCATGTGAGAAGAAATTAATGTTTTTATTGGCTTAGAAATAATAAAACATGATTGAATTACTATAATACTTTTTTTTTAGAAACTTTCTAATTGTTGGAGTTGTGCTACTGTTTTGGATATCTAAATTTATTTGGTGCCTGCGAATAATTTTTTTAAAGCATTAGATCACTTTTTGCTTCATCCAAAATAGTGTTACTGATTATGATGATCATTTATGAGCTCTAGGACCAAGACGGCAAAAAGGAGCATGATTTTTGGACAAAGCTTTCTTTTCAAACAGGGAACTTCAACTAAGTTTAAACTAACCAAGAGAAGTGTCACATTCGAAAATAAGTACTAGATGAATTAGAGTATCTCCAAAAAAAATTTTTATTTTAGAGTTTGCAAAACTCTATATTTGAAGTTTCAAGGTATTCTTCTCCAAAAGCAAAACATCAAATTTAACTACAAAATTATTTGTAATTTACACTAAGGTCTTTATATTTGTCATATTTAATATAAATCCATAATTATTTTATAAATCACTAGTACATATATAAAAATATTACAATAATATTTATTAATAAAATCTTACACTAAAATATAAAATTATAAATAGTAATACATAATCTTATATATTAAAACAGAAGTCACAACCTTGATTCATGTGTGATTTTTTTAAAAACGGACCTAACGGACCTATTCATAGAAATTCATACTACATTTTAATTCAGGCTAATAATAAGTAGAATTTTTAAAATGTTTTAATCATAATATCTTTTGATATCTTTTCATTTTAAATATAAATATATTTATTTTAAAAGTCTAACAAATCTGTTTGAAAAGATTTTTACAAAATCTTCATTTTCGAAATTATATTTAAATATTTTCACTAATTTCAAAATTAGTTTAAAATATTATTATATATTAATATATTCAGTTATATAAAATAAAAAATAAAAAAATCTATAATATTTTATTTATTATATAATCATAATCAATCATATTAAAATAAAATTATTATATTGAGCTAAATAAAATTATTATATTAAGCTAAATATAATAAATTAAATTTATATATTTATATATTTTATTTTCGTAATTATAAAATATTTATGTTCAAAAATAAAATCTAATATATTGGTAAGATGGGTTAACATTATCAAACTATATAATACATGTATAAAAATTAACATGTATTTCTTTAAAGTTAATAATATAAAATCTTTGTAACTACTTTAATCATAATATATTTTCATTTTAAATATAATATATATTTATATATTAGATTTTAAAAATTCTAATAAATCTGTGTAAAAATATTTAAACAATAACTTAATGTATTTTAAGTTATCGTTTAGAAATGAAAATAAATAAATTCCATCCTATTTTATCTACTTTTATAGTCATGATCATGTTAAAATATAATTATTATACTAAAATAAATATGATATAATTATATTTAATTGATAAATTTTTAAATTTTATTTTCATAAATATAAACTATTTATTTAAAATATAATATGATGATAGAACGGCTTAAAATTAACAAACTATATAATACATGTCTAAAAATTAACATATCTTACACTTTTGTATATACAATAATAAATTATCTAAAATGAATAAGCATAAAAATATTGGTAAAAAGAAATCCAGTTTTGAAATACGGGTCAGAATTTAGCATAAATTAAATACAAAATATTTTTTAAATACATTTTCTCATGAATATATTAATTTGCTTAATAACTAAATGCAAATACAATAAGATAAATATATAATAAGAAGTGGCAAATACATAAGGTTTAAACAATTAATTAATTATAACATGTAAATTATAAAATTATTGTATTTGAAATAGTTATATAAATATTTAAGTATATGATTAACATTAAAAATATATACCACTTATGTTTTAAAATAATAATTTATGTATAAAAAGTGAAAACAAACACCCGTGCGGTTGCACGGATCAAAATCTAGTTAGTTATTAAAGTACAAGCAAAATATCACATTATTCCATAAAATTATTTCCGTAATGATCCACTTCTGATTAAAAAAAATTTGTTTGAACAATATTTTAGAGGTTCCAAAGCAAATTTACTAGACTATGAGTGTTGTTGTAATATTTAATTTTATGCAATAATTATGTCTTCATGTATCTTTTCAAAAAACTTTTTTTTATTAAGTTTCTTTTGTGATATTCTTGTTGTCTAGTTTTAGTTTTACAATATTATAAATCTCTTTTAAAATTTTTTATTTAATGTTATATGTAAAATTTGAATTTATAAAAATAAATTTGAAATATTTATGATATACAAAAATTTTAAGGATGAAAACGATTAATGAGAAATTAGTTAAGAATCATAAATGTGATGTGTAATTAATTGTAATGACCAAAATGCAAATAAAAATATGAAACTTCAAATTTGGAGATTTGAGTAGTGAAACTTCAAATTTGAAGTTTCATTTCTTAAAACTCTAAATTTGAAGTTTTAAAATTTCTTTTTGGAGAAAAAAAACTATATATTTGAAGTCATAGAATTTCTTTTGGAGATACTATTAAGTAAACAAAAATCAAATGTTCTTTGACATTTAAGACATCTACAGTAGCTAACCATAACTGAAATTTGTACTGGAAGGACTCGTATTCTTGTCCTTTAAAAATGTTTTTTCTTTTGTTGATATTACTATGTCACACACTTAGATATGTTTAGCCACATGCATTCCATAAATATACACACACACACACAAAAGACATATCACACGTTTATCGAATTTAATCAATCCCTGATTTCACGATCTTAGTGAACCCGGAGCTGATTTTCGAGAGTTTCCATTATCCCCTCTAACCTTTTGCGAGACCTTGCCGCCTTGTGAGCTAGGAGACGGTGACCAGTGGCCGGAGGAAATCGCCATGTCCTTATGATGCATGAGACTCTCAAGAACCTCCACAACGACAGGCATCTTAGGCCGGTCTTTAGGGTTAGGGCTCACACATTGCAAGGCGAGAAGAGCCGTATCCTTAGCTGCCTTGACAGAGTATTGACCAGCGAGCCTCTGGTCCATAACGCATCGGAGACGACGGCTGCTGGTTAGGTAAGGCTTTGCCCAGTCGATGATGTTCTGCTGGTTTTTCGGCCGTGACTTTTCGGTGGCTCTTCTTCCCGTTAGGAGCTCGAGTAACACGACTCCGTAACTGTATACATCACTCTTTGTCGTCAAATGCCCTGAAAATATTGGGCACGTGCATTAGAGAATTAACCAAATCAAATGTATTATTTGTTATAATTCCATAAAACTAAAGACCTACTAGTTCAAAATTTTGAAACGTTCACATCTAATCTGTTTTACTTATCTAGTTGTTTATCAAACATATGCATATATCTATATAATTTTATTCAATATGAATGTCTAAAATTTTAAATTTGATCAAACAAAATTTGTTGAAAAAGTAGTTAAGAAACGTGTTTTGTATATAAACCTGTTGACACATATTCAGGAGCAGCATAACCATAGGTGCCCATGACTCGAGTTGTGACATGAGATTTGGATCCTTCTGGTCCCATTGTTGCCAAACCGAAATCTGATAGTTTCGCGGTAAAATCCTGGAATATTTTTTAACAACTCGGATCAAAATAAAGTAATTTTTTTTTTGTTACAGAAATAAACATGTTGATTATAATATGTTGTCTTCTTTTTGTTTGACAACATGTTGTGGAAAAGAATTATTTAAATAAATGGCTGAAACTGTACCGAATCGAGTAGTATATTAGAAGTCTTGAAATCACGGTAAATTATTGGACTCTCTAAATCATGCAAAAACGCCAAACCCTTAGCAGCTGCGACAGCAATTTTCAGCCGCGTAGCCCAAGGAAGCGATATTGATATCCCTGTTTATATAATTAGGATTAGAAAACAAAACGAAATACAGACTATATATATAATAGCCACATATATGATATGAGACTATGTAAATGATTTTTACGCTTGAAGAGGTGATTTTCCAAGCTACCACGTGACATGAACTCGTAGATAAGGACTCGTTCTTCCTCCTCGCAGCAGTAACCGATAAGCTTGACTAGATTTGGGTGCTTTAGTTGTCCAAGGAGTATGACTTCAGACTGCATATGAAAATAAAAAGTATACTATAAATCAAATGTCATTATATTCTTATGCAAAGGTAAAGAGTGTATCAAAGTGCTCTCACCAACTATTATATTCTGCTTACCAAAAAGATTCTTATACGTTCTACGTGACACCAAAAATATATAACGACAAGCTCATATGCGTACTTAACCCATAAAATAAAATAAAAAATATATTTTCAATGTTGTTTCATACCCTAAAGTACTAAAAGATAAGTATATGAGTCCAAGGATATCTTTGACTTTGAAATACAAAAAAAAAAAAAAAAACAAGAGGAATGGTTCGTTTTTTTCTTTCCAGAATTGTATACTAACGTAGCCTATTGTTCCAACCAAATATGTCTAATTCATGTGTCATATGGAAAATAATTAAACACTAATAAGAGAACAGCGACAAAGTGAAAAGAAGTCAGTAATTAATCAGGCATGCTATTACTAGTAAACGTTCTTACAAGCCATTCACGATGTCCTTGAAGCCCTTCAATGTCCAGTAGCTTGACAGCAACAGGCTGAGCCTTGAGACTTTGTCGGAGATTCTCATCGATGTAACCTTTATAAACTTTACCGAACCCACCTTCTCCGAGAAGATAGTTCCGAAAGAAACACTGCGTGATCATTTTAAGTTCACACATCCGAAAATCCACTAAATCGGCTCCGAGAGCCTCTGCGAGATCTTCATTTATCCTAGCCGAAGAAGAACGGCTTAGATCGGCGAAGGAGAGTCGTCGGAAAGAAGGAAGTGGTCCGAGATGGTTCTTGGAGAACTCCGATTTGGAAGGTCGACAACGGCTTAAATTCCCCAAGACGGTTTGGTCATCGACGGAGCAACAGTTTGAGGCAAAGGGTTTCCATAGCGGTGAGGATTTGGTAGATGTTGTTGTTGAGGAGTCTCTCATTGAGGAAGATAGTTTACATAAATGTTTTGTGCTTTAGATTTTCAAGTAGTCAAAACAATGATAGGTGGTTTGGGTCTTATTTATACATGTGAGATAGGGACTTCACGTATAAGACATGACTATATGAGACAGAGACTGTGTCTATAACATACAAGTGTAAAATAGAGGTATCTGGTTCTCTCAGGCTACGCCGAAATTTGTATTTATGGCTTGGTTATCAGCTCGTGATCGCTTGTCAACATTGGATAGAATTGCCAAATGGAATCAGGGTATTGATACTACTTGTGTGCTCTGTAAAGGGGGTTTTGAGTCGAGGAATCACCTCTTTTTTGAGTGTTCATACACTGGTGAAGTTTGGGAGTTTCTAGTAAAGGGTATTCTGTGCAACTCTTTCACTAACTCTTGGTCTGAGATTATGGAGATTCTAACAGACTCGAACAGAGAAAAGAAAAGTTTGTTCTGCATTCGATATGCTTTCCAAGCGGTACTGTATGCGGTCTGGAGGGAGAGGAACAAGTTAAGACATGGTGACAAGTTGTTGCCACTTTCTGTTCTGAAAAGGATGATCGACAAGGGGATTCGTAACAGAATTACTTTGTTAAGTGTAACAGAATTACTTTGTTAAGTAGACATGGGGTCAAGGGAATGTAAGGCTTAATGCAGTATTGGTTTAGTACTAGAATGTAATTTTCCTAGTACTAAGTAGCTATGGGTTAGTAGTATAGCTTTTCTTGAAGTAAACAGTATGCATTCCATGTAAGAAGGTTTTTTTGAATAAATTTAACATTCATTCAAAAAAAAAAAAAACATACAAGTGTAAAAAGACTTTAGTAGAAACTATTTGTCAAAATCATTAAATAAGATATTTAAGAGCCGGTTCTTAACTTTTTAGTTAAAAGTTAAGAGACGGATTCTTATATATGTTGATGATAAAAAAAAAAAAAAAAACATTGCCTACGTACATATATTTAATTTCCGTAGGAAGAAGGAAAATGTAAATATACTAACTATCGTGTATACTCTCACACAACTATATGTAATTTGGATTAGATTGACAATAATATATTATTAGTAGAAAATGTGAAATAGCGGGTTTTTAGTTCTCAATTAAGGACAAGATAATATAAATCAAAGTAAAGAGCATGGTTGTTCTTTCTCTAACTGCCCTAACCACTCTACTTAAACTTGGGGTTTTGCGTCATGATATCTTCTCTTTTGACTTATTATTGAGATATGAACGTGTGTGTGTCAAATTTGACTAGGAAACTATATAGTGTATGAATTTAAAATACGAATATACGACACGTACACAGCATAATATTAGATATTATGAATAAAAAAATTAGATATCATGGATTTAAAAACCCATAAAAACCACAGACTTGTTTGGACGTTATAGTTGTAATGAAGATGCAGTGGATTTGTTATAGTAGTAAGAAAGTTCGATTATGGGATTTTAAAAAATAAAAAAAAATAAAAAAATAAAACCCTTAATCGATACATTTTTAACTCTGAAAATTTCAGTTACAAAATAAATATCCTCCTATATATTAATTGAGAAGTCACTAAAGTGATTTCTGCTGACGGGTGAAAAATGTTTTTTTCTCTCTCCTAAAAAGAGCAAAAAAGGGCGATTAGGTTTCCGGTGCGTTCACCGCCGTTAGTTGGCCTCTCGCTGGCTATCGAGAAGTGATTCCGTGACGGTCTCTTCACACAATGATGATTCAAGTCTCTGTTTCTCCGTCAAGTGCCCCGATTGATCCAGGAGGGGCTGAAGAGGGGAAAATTTCAGACCGCGAAAATCAGATATGGAACGGCGAGTTGGAGGTAAAGCTTCAAGCTTCGTCGGTCCCTGAGTCGATTCCGGCATCTAGAGTTCCTTCTTACGCAGCGAGGTTAAAGTCTTCGTTGAGAAACCTCCATAAAGTCTCAGATCCAACCTTCCTGGACGACAGTACCCCGGTAGTTCAGGCGCCGGAATCTGTGCTTCTGGAGACGTCAAAGCTATGGAAAGACCATATTGTTGCGCATTTCCATGGTCGGAGGCCGTCGGTAACTAAGATTCTCGCTGACCTAAACCCGGTTTGGGAGAATTTTGAGAAGATTACAGTCCGTACGGTGTCAGATACTTGTGTCTTGATATTCATTTCGTCGGTCCAAAACAGAGAATGGGTATTGCAGGTAGGGTACTGGCAAGTAGACAGATGCGCTTTCTCGGTGTACCCATGGAGCGCTGATGGGAATCTGGCTGCGCAAGAACTTCTTTTTGCTCCAACGTGGGCAGTGCTCAAGAATGTTCCTCCGCAGTTATACTCTCTGAAAGGTATCAGTGTTGTTGCTAGTGGTATAGGTGAACCGCTCCACACTGAGAACTCTCGTCTTGACCCGTATCATTTTGGTGACACTAAGGTTAAGGTTGAAATTGATCTGGCACACACCCCTCTGGAGGTGGTTGAAGTGAGGGGTACTTAAGGAAATTCAGTTAGAATTAACATAGAGTACCCGAGTCTTCCCCCTAAGTGCATTAACTGTGGGAAGTTTGGACATTTGATGAACAGATGTCATAAACCATTGATGAAAAGGAAACACGTTCAGAGGAAGGAAAAGGTGATCAGTGTGGTGAAGGCTGTAGAAGAGGTGTCGCTATTGGAGGAGCCCCAAGGAGATCAGGTCGCTGCAGTTGTAGGCGAGGAGATAAAGAAGAACAGAGTTCGATCAAGATCTCGTCGAAGGGCTAGGTCTAGAGCAAGAGCGAGAGCTTTGAGCTTACCTCCGGAGGTCTTAAGTGTGGCTGAGTCAGAAGAGTTACCAGTGGTAAAGAAAGTTGAACGGAAGAAGGGTGGAAGGAGCTCAGTAGAGAAGGATAGTAGTAAAGAAGCGATGATGAGTTCCAAGGATGAGTTGTTCGTTTTGGGTGAGTCTCAGTTGGCGGAAGGAGAAATTGGTGCTGAAGGCAGAAGAGAGTTGATAGGCAATAGTCCTATTGGGCGAAGGGAATTGAGAAATCAAGATGATGAGACAGGTTTCTGGATTACCAAGCATTCCAAGCACTATAGGCGAGCCCTTCGTCAGATGGAGTCGTGGAAAGCTTTGGGCAGTATTGGCAATCCTCCTAAATCCGCAAAAAATCTTATTCGAGGAAGCTCCTCGGGTGAGAGTTCAGGCTGTTGATCTGGTTTCTTCCCAAAATTTATATATATGAAGATATTCAGTTGGAATATTAGAGGTCTCAATAGTAGTGGTCGTCAGAGAGTAGTTCGTAGTTGGGTTCAGAACTTGGGGCCTGCAGTGGGTACTTTGCTGGAAACTCATGTACATGAGTCTAATTTTCGTAGTGTCTTAGGGGCAGTGGCTCCGGGTTTGAGGTTTGATAATAATTACTCAGTAGCATCGGGAGGAGGGATTTGGCTGATGTGGAGTCAAAATTTGTCAGTGGTGGTCTACTTAAAGACGGAGCAGTTGATTTTGTGTGGAGGGATCCTGCAACAAGAATGAACAGCACATTTGCCTTTGTTTATGCTCGGAATACAGAGGAGGAGAGAAGAGTTCTTTGGAGGGACCTAGTCATGATTGCTAGAAACTCTTTAGTGGCAGCATCACCCTTTGTGGTTCTTGGTGACTTCAATCAGATTCTAACGGCGGCATAGCACTTTTCTTTGCAACCGTATGATCTGCCAATTAGAGGTATGGAGGAGCTATATGATTGTTTGGAGGAAAGTTGCTTATCAGACATGGAATTCAGAGGAACTTTCTTCTCCTGGTCTAATCAAAGAGTAGAGGATCTGATTCTCAAGAAACTGGATAGAGTGGTCTGCAATGCAAGATGGAGAGATATTTAACCTGAAGCGGTGAGTGTATTTGAAGCTCCAGGTGACTCCGATCATTCGCCAGCAGTAGTGAATTTCGCTTCGGTTCCTCAAGTAAGAAAATGCAGCTTTAAATATTTCTCCTTCATATCTTCACATCCAAGCTTCATAGCAGAAATGTTGAAGGCGTGGGAGGAGGAAATTCCTGTAGGGTCAAAGTTGTTTTCTCTGGGCAGGAGGTTGAAGAAAGTGAAGGCTGTGTGTAGGAGGTTGAGTAGAGAGGGGTTTGGAAATATTCAACAAAGAGCTAGTGAAGCATTAAGTACTCTGAAGGAGGTGCAACAACAACTACTGAGCTCCCCTTCAGATTCTCTGTTTAGGCAAGAATTTGTAGCGCGTAAGAAGTGGAAGTTCTTTGAATCAGCTCAAAAGAATTTTTTTCAGTAGGAAAGCGAGAATCAGGTGGCTGGATTGTGGTGATGCAAACACAAGGTTCTTCTACAAGGCAGTGCTAGCTCACCAGGTTCACAACTGTATTAGCTACCTACTGGATGGAGGAGGTAACAGAATCTTTGGTCTGGATCAAATAAAGGAGATGATTGTGGCGTATTTTAAGAACCTATTGGGGTCAGAGGATACCCCCGATTCAAGCGACTTCAGTACAGCATCTAAGTACCTTGATATCGTATAGATGCCCTCAGAATATTTCGGAGCAAATGGTTGAGATTCCATCGGATGAGGATATCAAAGCCACATTACTAGCTTTACCAAAGAATAAAGCTCTGGGGCCTGACGGCTTCTCAGCGGAGTTCTTTTGGGAGGCTTGGGAGGTTGTTGGAAAGGAGCAGTGAAGGAGTTCTTTACAAGGGGAAGAATGTTGAGACAGTTTAATACAACGGCAATCTCTCTTATTCCTAAGGTCATAGGAGCGGATCAGCTTACTTTATTCAGGCCGATATCGCTATGTTCGACCATATACAAGGTTATGGTCAGGCTCTTGAAGAAGAAGCTAAGAGTGTGCGTATCTGATATTGTCCAGAGGAATCAAGTGGGTTTCGTCCAGGATAGACTCTTATGCGAAAATGTCCTTCTAGCTTCAGAACTAGTAAAGGATTTTAATGATCAAGGTCCGACAACTAGAGGTTGTCTTAAGATAGATATTTCCAAGGCTTATGACAATCTCAGTTGGGATTTCCTATTCAAGGTCCTCCATGCAATTGAGATGCCAGAAGTGTTTATAGACTGGATTAAGGAATGTGTAACTACCCTTTCTACAGTGTAGCAATCAATGGCGAACTCCATGGCTTCTTTATGGGAAAGAAAGGATTGAGACAAGGAGACCCGATCTCCTCGCTTTTATTTGTCATTGCGATGGATGTATTATCCAAAATGCTGGATGAAGGAGCGATCAATGGTCGGTTTGGTATACATCCAGAGTGTGATGCCCCTTTGATCACTCACCTTAGCTTTGCAGATGACGTGTTGATATTCTTTCGGGCTTGAGGATCAACATGCAGATATCTGAGTTGCTTTTGGATGGAGGCAGTGTTAGTAGATGCAGGGAGTTAGCGGTTGCTATGGGGATAGCTCAAGGAGCTCTGCCTTTACGTTATTTGGGAGTGCCATTATCTCCTAAGAAGATGACGAGAACAAACTTCCAGCCACTCATTGATAAGATTGCAGCAAGGTTTAACTCTTGGACATTCATGCATTTATCCTTTTCTGGACAGTTTCAATTAATTCAAGTTGTGATCTATTCAACCATCTCCTTTTGGGCTTCCATGTTCATCATTCCAAGTGATTGTGTGGAGATCTTGGAGCGTATGTGTGGAGCTTTCTTGTGGAATGGTGCTCCGAACTCTGCGAGAGGAGCAAAGATTGCGTGGGACTCAGTCTGTACTCCTAAGGAAGCTGGAGGCTTGGGCCTGAGGCGTCTAGCAGAATGGGAAAAAGGTTCTCGGCCTGCAGCTGATATGGTTGTTATTTACAGCAGGTGGCTCGTTGTGGGTATCGTGGGTACGTAGGAATCTGATTGGCAGAGAGAACTTTTGGGTGTTGGATCCCACTAGAAGTAGAAGGAGAAGCTGGATCTGGAAAGCTATCTGTAAGCTGAGACCGCTATCTAGATCAATGGTGCACTGTGAGGTGGGATCAGGGACTACAGCTAGTTTCTGGCATGATAACTGGACCTCCCTTGGTCCGCTGATTGAGCTAGAGAGAGGACCGCAGATAACGGGCCTGGGCATTAATGCAGCAGTTGCGGAGGCGTTAACTAACAATGGCTGGTGGTTGGATCGTAGTAGGAGCAGGGGTTCTACGATCTTGCTTCTTAAGTCTTGTTTACCGAATGCGTAGGAGATTATAGACTCGGAGGTAGATGATACTTATGTGTGGTACCCGGGAGCAGATCGTGGTTCAGGTAGTTTCTCTACAAGTGAGACGTGGAGAGCCTTGCATCCTTATCCAATAGAAGTGTTTTGGCATAAGGCTCTGTGGTTTACTGATAGAATTCCGAAGCATGCCTTTGTGGCGTAGGTGGCGGCTCAGAATAGAATGGTAACAAGAGATAGGCTTATTGGATGGGGTCTCACGGTTCCTTCCAATTGCGTTCTCTGCTCAGGGCATGATGAGAGTCGACAGCACTTATTCTTCGACTGCTATTATAGTTCTCAGGTCTGGACTTTCTTCCTGTCTCGACTGCATCTCACTCCGCCTCAAGGCTTTGAGGATGTGTTGCGCTGGCTGTTAGCTCTGTCGCGTGATAAGAACATGGTTTTGATAGTAAGACAACTTCATCAAGCAACTTTGTATCTAGTTTGGAAGGAAAGGAATAGCAGAGTACATACCTCGGTGGAGAAGCCAACATGGGTTATTATTGCAGAGATTCAACAGATTCTGAGACTCAGATTGGATCCAGTGGCTCGTAGACAGACACTCTTGCCAGGCCAACCTTCTGTCTTGGCGACTTGGTTGTCTTTTTTTGCACTTGAGAGTTTTCAAGCTTTTATTTATGTGTAGTTTGAGGTATGTAGTTTCGAAATTGGCACTGTTTTAATAAAAGGAAGTAGTTTAAAAAAAATGATTTCTGCTGAAGTGTCGCTCATATGAGAGCTTTCTAATTAGAGATATTCTTGGGTTCACCCCCTAGAGTGAACCTGTAGATTCACCAACCAATAAGATTTAGTTATTTCAAATTCGATATCTTTTAAATAAGGAAAAACAAAATATTGTCAAATAATATTACGTTTTTAAAATTAAAAAAAAAAGAAGTATAAATAAATAAAAATAATAGTAGTTACAAAAAAAAATAATACCATAAACAAAACACTAAACTCTAAATCTAAACCCTAAACCCTTTGGTAAACCCTAAACCCTTTGATAAATTTTAAATTCTTGAATTTAAAAAAAAAATATTTTTAACACAATCAACAAAACACTAAACCCTAAATCCTAATCCTAAACCCTAAACCCTTGGGTAAATCCTAAACCCTTGGATAAATCCAAAACTCTTGGATCAATCTTAAACCCTAAGATTTATGATTTATTCAAGAGTTTAGGGTTTACCTAAAAGTTTAGGGTTTACGGTTTAATATTTGTTGGCAGCGTTAAAAATACTTTTAAAAAACAAATTCTTTTTTTTTGCGATTAAAAAATCTTCTTTTTGTGATTAATACAATTTTTATTTTAAAAATATAATATAGTTCGATAATATTTTGTTTCCTTTTTAAAAGATACTGAATCTAAAATGACACAATCTTATTGGTTGGTGAACCCAAGAATAAGTCTTTAATTAATTGTTATAATTTGATTGGATAATGGTTTTTAATTTTTTTATTTAATTAAAAATTTTAAAAGAAAACTAAGCGGTGTTTCAAAAAAAGAAAACTAACCCTAGAATTACCTAATCTAATATATGTTTCCAAACATACAATTAAACATCTTAAATATAGATGAATTAATATAATTTATTTATAGAAACAATTAAATATCATAGATTACATTATATAAATTGATAATATACATTTAAATGCAAATGATACTACAAAAAAAATTATAAAAACAGTTTTTAAGATATCCCCCTATATATTAAATGAGAAGTCACTAAAGTGATTTCTACTAACGTGTCGCTCATAGAAGAGCTTTCTAATTATTTTGGTTATAATATGATTGGTTGATGGTTTTTAATTTTTTTATTTATTTAAAAACTTTAAAAGGAAACTAACCGGTGTTTCAAAAAAAGGAACCTAACCCTAGAATTACCTAATCTAATATATGTTTCCAAACATACAATTAAAAATTTTAAATTTAGATGAATTAATATAATTTATTTATAGAAACAATTAAATATCATAGTATTTTTCACATGCTTTTCCTAGAGTTAATACTCTATTAATATAATTCATATAGCTTTGATTATAATAAAATAAGCATGCTTGTTGTGAATAGTAAAAAAAATAAAGGAGACCTAAGAAAAACATGATGGAAGAATAATAAAATATGTTTTTGTCTTCTTAGTTCTTTTATATTCTTATGTATTTAATTTTATTTATTTGTCGAGATGCATGTATTTTTGCATTACTATAAATGTGAACTAATTAGTTTTAGGTGTTTTTAAACATTGTGATAAATTGAGTAAGAAAGGTCAATAAAAATGATCCGTTCTATAATTGTTAAAGTTAAAGAAATAAAATATAATGTAGGATAAATTATTTTAAAATAGTGAGATGTATATTTTGCGGTATAATAAACTTTTAAAATGTACAGTAATAAACGTTTAACAAATTTTATACAAAAAAATATATTTAATGTTGATATAATATTGAATCTCACATTAATATTAAGTATATATGATTAAAATAATAACATTTTGTTATTTTTTCTTATTAATTAATCAGATCTAATTAAAATAGGTATGTGTTAAAGGAAGAAATGGTTTTTTAACTCATTTAAGTTTTATGTTAGACACTAAATAAAAAATGAGTGAGAAAGTGTGATTTGTGATTTGAAAAAATTATGAGAAAAATTACTGAAACAACTATTTTCCTAATAAATATTTTCATGTTTACATTAACCAAATTTGTCTTTGGTTTTAAAGAGATAAATCATACTAAATATTAATTGAAAAGTCATTTAAGTGATTTATTCTTATGTATTATTAAAAGGTTAAGTTTTAAAAAATATTTTTAATTTGATTGGTTGTTGACGTTTATTAGTAATTTATTTTAATCAGATCTAAAAATAAAAGGTAACTATATAACTAATTAATATAAATTACCAAATAACACAAGTAATATTACAAATAATAATTTATGGCAACTAATTGTAGAATTGGTGAAATAATATATATGTTTTATCAATTTCTTTTTTTATCAATCATTTACATATAATTAAACAAAATACTTTAACTTTTTTTTTATTGAAAGACATTTAATGGTTATAGATTCTAATATAAAAGAATTGGATTTGTAGGTAAAGAATTATTAGAACTTTTTATGTTTGCTAAAGTCCACACAAAAAAAACATTTACAAAATATCTTCATGATAAAAACATCCGATCATTGCATTGGTCATGCACGAAAAAAAACTGTTTTTATTTCTTAAAAGCTAGCGTATTTCCGTTTTTTTCATGTGTTAAAATAAAATATAAAGTAATTCTACAACCAATTATCTGATTAATTATAATATTGTTTTTCTTTCTGTAAGAGAAATATTTGTAATGACTAAGGTTTACGTTGTTGAACTATTTGAAATCTTACAAATCTTCTACTTAATTATCCAACTATATGAAATAAATTATTAAAATTTTAATTATTATTCAAAAATTAGAACAATGTAAATATAATATATATTTCTTCATATAATATAATTACCCGCAAAATTGTGGACAAACACCTAGTCCCCCTATATATTAATTGAGAAGTCATTAAAGTGATTTATGCTGACGTATCGCTCATATGAAATCTTTCTAATTCATTTTTATAATTTCATTGTTGATGGTTTTTAATTTTTTTATTTAAGTAAAAGTTTTAAAAGGAAACTAACAGGTATTTCAAAAAAGAAAGGAAACTAACCCTAAAATTACCTAATCTAATATATGTTTCCAAACATACAATTAAACATCTTAAATATAGATGAATTAATATAATTTATTTATAGAAACAATTAAATATCATAGATTACTTTATGTAAATTGATAATATACGTTTAAATACATATGATACTACAGAAAAAATATATAAAAGGAAAATGAAAGAAAAACGGTTACATGCGATTTCAAAGGCGATCCGGTTCCTTTTTGGGGTTCTGACGTCTTTCCGATTACTGCTCGCCGATCTGGCGACCATCTTCTATATTCTCGGAAGTGGGGCATCTTGGAACTATACACGAACCCATTTCCTGACGGTTATCCCCACCATCTGGTGGCAAAATCGTGATGAAAGTTCAATTCAATTCCTACAGAACAGAGTCTATTTAAAGGAGTTCGGGGCTCTCCTGTGGCTTCACAACATCTTCTTACTAATACCTTCTATTGTATCTACAAAAGTTATGGCAGAAAATATTCGTAGAGGAATGCAAAACATCAATTTGGGCGCCGAAGATCCGCCGGTTCAGTTACCAGCAAACGTCGTCAATGAAGCAGCGGCCGGCAACCGGTTTGTCTTAATTGGCAGACCAACGATCCCTAGGAGACAGAATATCCGCTCAATCATTGCAACTCTGCCTCGTAACTGGGGCCATGTTGGTGTCTATGGGAGATTGGTTGAAGGACGCCGATTCCAATTTGTTTTCCCGTCGGAGGAGGCTCTTGAAATGGTTTTACGGCGTGGACCTTGGGCGTTTGCAGATCGTATGCTCATTCTGGAACGTTGGACTCCAAATTTCAACCCCCTGATGCTCAATTTCATTCCTTTTTGGATCCAGATCCGAGGAATTCCTTTCCAGTTCATGAGCCAAGATGTGGTGATACATATTGGGCGGGCTTTGGGAATGTACATAGAAGTTGACTATAATGCTGATGCTGCGGCTCGAAGGGACTACGCTCGGGTGAGAGTGAACTGGGATGTTGATGAACCTCTTCGGTTTCAAAGACAATTTCAGTTTACGGCAGGTATTAATACTCTGCTGCGTCTCACCTATGAGCGCTTACGGGGTTTCTGTGAAATTTGTGGGCGTTTAACCCATGATTCTGGCGCTTGTTTGATCCAAAACGGAGGGATTCCTCAAGATGGGGGAGATGATGACAGTGAGGGCGATAATGAAGAGGTTCATCTGGCTGTAAATCATGGGGTTGTTATTGAAGAGGTGAATGAAGATGAAAGGAATGAAGCGGTGGATGTAGAGCAAGAGGGTATTGGAAATGTTCCAGAGGAGCAAGTGGAAGGTCGTGAAGATCTGATGGAGGAAGCTGAAGAAGAAGATGACCTATGGAATGGTCATACTCTGCCTAATCTGTACTCGGATGAACTCAACACTGAGGAAATGTTCAACCCAATCAACCCGTTTGTTGATGGGTACGATGGAAGGGAGGGTCTAAAGAGGAAAGCTTGGATGGCTGAGGCAGACCACAACAAAGGCAAATTCTCCTCTGTTGAGAAAGGAGAATCTAGTGGTGTAAGAAGTGTGAAGCGCAAGACAAGAGGAGATGTGACATTGGAAGAGACTACCTGCTCGGCTGATACAGAGGATGAAGCTGACACTACAGTGGGAGGCGCGGTGGGCCCTGAACCACCACTGCCGCCATGAGGACAACCTGTTGGAACTGTCGAGGATTGGGCATAGACTCGACAGTTCGACGCCTTAAGGAGATCAACAGGTTGTATCTCCCGGACATTGTATGCTTGTCAGAAACAAAACAGAATGATGACTACATCCGTGATGTTGGAGCTCAGATAGATTTTCTTAATTATGTTTCAGTGCCGCCTATAGGATCTAGTGGTGGGTTAGTTATCTTTTGGAAGCAGCATGTACAGTTTTCAGTTTTAAGTCTATCTCCCAATTTAGTTGATTGTAAAGTTGATGGCAATGAAGGTTCTTTCTATTTTACCTTCGTTTATGGAAATCCAAATACTTCTTTGCGTCACTATACTTGGGAAGCTTTGGAACGAATGGGGATTAGTAGACGGAACCAACCATGGTTGTTACTTTGGGATTTCAATGAAATTCTTGGAAATCATGAGAAACAGGGTGGTAGAGTGCGACCTGAAAGTTCATTTCAAGATTTTCGCACAATGGTTCGGCATAATGACTTAACAGATGTAAGATCAGTGGGAAACAGATTCTCATGGGTTGGGCAAAGAGGTCAACATCAAGTTCAATGCTGCTTGGATCGCGTCATGGCTAACTCTGAATGGAACACGCTCTTCCCAGCTTCAGAGAATGAGTATTTGGAGATTGGTGAGTCTGACCATCGACCTATGATAACATACATTGGAGTTGAAAAAGAACAGCCCAGAAGAACATTTCGCTATGATAGTAGAATGAGTATGAAAGAAGGATTCAAAGACTCGGTGCAAAGGGGTTGGAATGGTATGGGACAGGCGCAGTTTATACAGTTGCCGTTAGCTCAGAGAATCAGTAGATGTCGGCATCATATTGCAAGATGGAAAAGAAATAATAGAAGCAATGCTCAAGAGTGTATCTCGATCCTTCGAGCCAAGTTAGATAAAGCTGTCAGTGATAATAATGCAACCCAACAAGAGAAAACGCATTTAAAGGAGGAACTAGACCAAGCTTACATTGATGAAGAAGTTTTCTGGAAACAAAAAAGCAGAATCCAATGGCTTAGAGCAGGGGATAGAAATACTTCCTTTTTTCATGCCATTACTAAAGGAAAGAGATCCAGAAATACGATCACATCGATCCAAGATGAACATGGAGTAATACATAGAGGCCAACAGAGTATTGGAAGAGTTGCTCAGGATTACTTTACCTCCCTCTTCTCCTCTTCACCAACAGATCCAAGCGTCTATGATAAAGTTTTCTCTGGATTCACAAAGAAGGTTACCGCTGAGATAAATATGGACCTTACACGAGAGGTAACAATAGAAGAAATTCAGGAAGCTATATTTGCTATAGGTCCACATCGTGCTCCTGGTCCAGATGGCTTTTCTGCAGTTTTCAATCACCAGTTTTGGGATGAGCTAAAGATAGAGATTATTCAAGAAGTCAAGCAGTTCTTTGATACTGGAGAAATCGACCCAGCATTGAAACACACCAATATCTGTCTTATCCCAAAGGTCTACCCCCCCCCCCCCCCCCCACTGGAATGGCTGAGTTCCGTCCCATTGCTCTATGTAATGTTGCCTACAAAGTTATATCAAAGATTCTGGTCAACCGCATGAAGAAACACTTGGCTGGTTTAATAACAGAGAACCAACAAGCGTTTATACCAGGGAGACTTATTACAGACAACATCATTGTAGCTCATGAAGTGTTCCACAGTCTCAAAGTAAGGAAGAGGCAAGCTTCATCCTATATGGCAGTTAAAACAGATATAGCAAAAGCTTATGATAAATTGGAATGGAGATTCCTTGAGGAAACAATGATCAGAATGGGTTTTGATACACGGTGGATCAAGTGGATAATGGCATGTGTTAGTAGTGTCAGCTTCTCTGTTTTGATTAATGGAGCGCCAGAAGGTCATATTGTACCAGAGAGAGGAATCAGGCAGGGGGATCCACTATCTCCATATATATTTATACTTTGCGCAGAAGTTCTTTCCCACATGATGAACAGAGCTATGGAGGATCGATCTATATTAGGAGTGAAAGTAGCCCTACAAGCACCACCGGTTAATCATCTGTTATTTGCAGATGATTCCTTATTTTTCTCACTGGCTAATCCAAGAGCAGCAACTAAGCTTAAGAAAATTTTATCTGAGTATGAGGCTGCTTCAGGGCAATCAGTTAACCTCAGTAAGTCTTCTATCACGTTTGGCAGTAAAGTATCAGAGATAGTTAAATCTCGCATGAGGAATATTTTGGGGATACATAACGCTGGCGGAATTGGAAAGTATTTAGGAATGCCAGAACAATTTGGAAGAAGTAAAAGTGATATGTTTGCCTACATAGTGGATAGAGTTAAGTCAGTAACTCAGGGGTGGAGTAAAAAATATCTTTCTCATGGTGGCAAGGAAGTGTTACTTAAATCAATAGCACTAGCCATGCCAATCTTCTCGATGAATGTATTCAGATTACCAAAGGAGGTGTGTGAAGAGATCAATGGTGTGCTTGCGAAATTTTGGTGGGGTAATACAGACAAGAAGGGTATGCATTGGTATGCATGGAAACGAGTTAGTGTACCTAAACGACAAGGAGGCCTTGGGTTCAGAGATCTACAAAACTTCAACCAAGCATTATTGGGTAAACAGGTCTGGCGTATTTTGCAGCACCCAGACTGTCTTATGGCTAGAGTTTTACGAGCTCGTTACTTCGCAGATGGTAATATCCTTGATGCAGTTCAGAAACGGAAAGCTTCTTATGCATGGAAATCAATTTTGTATGGGAAAGAGCTTGTAAAGCAGGGGCTAAGATATGTTATAGGAGATGGCACTCTGACTAATCTGTGGACTGATCCATGGCTACCGGTTCACCCTCCAAGGCCACCAAGAGCTAGAGATGGAGTTCCTTTGGTAGGAAAGGTGAAAGACCTGATATGATCTGATGGGAGAGGATGGAATGAACAAAAGCTACACGAGGTGGTTGTGGATGAGGATATAGATAAAATACTTGGAGTCAAGATCTTCTCCAAAGCTCAGTGGGATCTACTTGGCTGGCATTATAATGAAGACGGGATCTATTCAGTTAAATCCGGATATTGGCTATCTACTCATCTACCAGCAAATGAACTCATACAACCAGTTTATGGTGATGTGAATCTCAAGAAGAAGATTTGGGCAACGAAAATTCCTCCGAAAATACATCATTTTCTTTGGAAAACATTATCACGAAGCCTGGCAACAGGGAGCAATTTAAAAAGAAGACATGTTACTAATATGGATCAGTGTCTGCGATGCTGCCAAGGTGAAGAATCAGAGAAGCATATATTATTTGATTGTATATATGCTCAATCTATTTGGAGGGCGTCAGGTATTTCTAACTCGATAATAATGGATCCAAATGCTACTCTGGAAGCGAAATGGAAGCGTGTCTACAGTGTTGCTCTTCCTCTACACTGTCTCATTTACAGGATCTACCTTTGTGGGTCTTGTGGCGTATATGGAAGAGTAGAAATATTCTTCTCTTTCAGCATAAGCATATAAATTGGAGAATTATATTGATGCAAGCCAATAAAGATGCACAGGAATGGATGAACAACCAAGCTATGGTTGATAGTAGAGCTGGAGTAAGTTCGGCCAGAGGGACATACAGAAATAGAAGGAATGAATGGAGGAGACCAGATACAGGATGGATAAAGTGTAATGTTGATGGTTCTTTCACCAATTCAAACATTCCAAGCCGTGCTGGATGGGTGATTAGAGATTCAAGAGGAGTTTATCAAGGGGCGGGACAAGGTATTGGTCAGGTAGTTAGAAATCCGTTGGAAAGCGAACTGCAGGCGATCATTATGGCAATGCAAAATTGCTGGAGCCATGGATATAAGAAGATTATCATAGAAGGGGATTGTCAAAAAGCTATTCACCTCCTTAACAGGATTGGTCTATGCTTTCACTCATATAATTGGATACGAGAAGCATTATGGTGGAAACAGAAATTTGAATCAGTGGAGTTTCAGTGGATAAACAGAGAAGGAAATAGAGTTGCAGACAAGCTGGCGAAAAGTGATATACTTAATCATAATACATTTTGTTTTCATCATTATGTCCCAAACACAATTACTATGCTTTTGCATAATGACTATGTAATTTCCAATTGAAATAATAAATCAGACTTTATAAAAAAAAAAAAGATACTACAGAAAAAGTTATAAAAACAATTTTTAGTATATCCCCCTATATATTAATTGAAAAGTCACTAAAGTGATTTCTGCTGACGTGTCGCTCATAGAAGAGCTTTCTAATTAATTTGTTTATAATTTGATTGGTTAATGGTCTTTAATTTTTTTTAAATTAATTAAAAATTTTAAAAGGAAACTAACCTGTGTTTCAAAAAAAGGAAACTAACCATTTAATTACCTATCTAATATGTGTTTCCAAACATACAATTAAACATCTTAAATTTAGATGAATTAATATAATTGATTTATAGAAACAATTAAATATCATATATTACATTATATAAATTGATAAAATACATTTAAATACCTATGATACTACAGAAACAATTATGAAAACAATTTTTAATACATTCATATTAGTACTGAATAAAGTAAATCAATAAATCATTGATTCCATAAAACTAATTAATGTAAACCTAATAATATATATATTTTACAATGTTTCAAATGAATGCAAAACAGTCAAATATATAATTTTAAAAATTCTCATTATTTTCCAATGACAATGTGATATATCATAGATGAGTTATAACTTGTAGAAATTATTAAGTATTTTTATATTTTAAACTTAAAAATTATATGGTAAGTCATTTAAAATTATATTAATCAAGAAATGTTATTTAATTCATCTATTAATATAAACAGATGAATTTAAAATTATTATATGGTAAATCACTTAAAATTATATTATATGGTAATTTATTTAAAATTATTATATAGTAAGTCATTTAAAATTAAATTAATCAAATTATTTTTCACATGCTTTTCCTAGAGTTAATACTCTATTAATATAATTCATATCGCTTTAATTATAATATAATTAACATGCTTGGTTTTAGTAAAAAAATAAAGGAGACATAAAAAAAAACATGATGGAAGAATAATAAAATATGTTTGTTGTCTTCTTAGTTCTTTCATATTCTTATGTATTTAATTTTATTTATTCGTCGAGATGCATGTATTTTTGCATTACTATAAATATGAACTAATTAGTTTTATGTGTTCTTAAACATTGTGATAAATCGAGTAAGAAAGATAACTAAAAATGATCCGTTCGACAATTGTTAAAGTTAACGATATAAAATATAATGGAGGCTAAATTATTTTAAAATAGTGAGATGTTTATTTTGCTGTATAATAAACTTTTAAAATGTACAATAATAAATTTTTAACAAATTTTATACAACTAAAAATATTTTATTTTAATATAATACTGGATCTCACATTAATATTAAGGAGGCGACTTGTTTTTCCGCTACCACCCGCAAACGCAGCTTTTAAAACAATATATATACAAAAGTAAAAATATTTAATAAAAAATTTAAAATTGAAATTATGAAAATATTAAAATATATCTATTATATTTTAATTAATATTATAAAATTTTATAATAAAAACAATTTCAATAAATTTTCAAAAATTAAAATTATAACTTTCTAAATATAAATTTTATATTTATTATAATTTTATGATTTTTGATATTTTTATAATTATATTAAATGTAAATATTGTTAATTTATTATTTGACTGTTACCGCATTTGGTAGTTAACCAGTCATAAGTCACCCGCAAACGCACCAATTTTTAACCGCAGTACCAGTCATACAAATCTCTTAAAACCGCTAGAAACCGCAACCGTCCGCATCCACAAACTTCCGCAACCGCTGCGTTTGAACCAGTCAGACCCTATGTATATATGATCAAAATAATAACATTTCAATATTTGTTTCTTATTAATTGATCATATTTAATTAAAAGCTAGCGTATTTCCGTTTTTTCATGTGTTAAAATAAAATATAAAGTAATTCAACAACCAATTATCTGATTAATTATAATATTGCTTTTCTGTAAGAGAAATATTCGTAATGACTAAGGTTTATGTTGTTGAACTATTTTAAAACTCATAGATCTTCTATTTAACTATCCAACTATTTCAAATTTAAAATTAAAATTTTAAAATTTTAATTATCATTCAAAAATTATAACAATGTAAATATAATATATATTTCTTCATGTAATAAAATTACTCGCAAAATTGCGGACAAACACCTAATATACTATTATTTGAGAATTGAATTTGCTTACTTATCATCTTTTCTGATTTTAGGATAAGTCATTAGTTTAATTAATGAATTTTACTATTTAAAATTTTATTTTAATATAAATATATATCATAATATTTAAGATAATTAATAAATATTAACCTATTTCTACCAATATATATATATATATATATTATTAAATTTATCATTATATTTAAGATAATTCATAAACATTAACCTATTCTACCGATATATATATATATATACTATTTTTTTAAGAAAATATATACTTAGCATGATGTTCAGGACATTTAATTAATGTCTATTCGTGACAATGATCAAAGACCTGCAGTAGTGATGGCTACAAGTATCGATATTAGAAGTTGATATTAAAAATATCTACCGATAATATCATAGTTATATTTATCTTATATTTATTTTATGATTTTAATGACTAGTATTATAGTTATTTTCTATGACTTTTACTGGAAATATTTATCCAAATACAGATTATTACAATATTAAAGTTAAGATTAAAACCAAAGCATCACTGATAATTTGTCGTAAAATATAAATTATATACTTACGTTAAATATTTTTTTTTATATATTCAATATTAAAATATCATATTCCTAACCTAAAATAAATTAACTTATATTTGTCATGACAGACATCAAAATCACAAATGATTTTATGCACATAATGAATTTATCCGTAAAATCACAAATGTTATCAAAATAATATATTTAAACTAAAATAGTAAATATTATATAAAGTACGAAATGAAAATTAACTAAAAATATTAAAAATAAATGGAAACATGAAAACTTAGAGTAAAATATTAAATAACACTAAAAATTGACAATAATAGACATAATATAAATATAATCTAAGATAAGATAATACACATATAATGTTTTATAATTATTATTTTGTGTTTTTGTTTCACTTTTTCAAAATCTAAATTATACGGAATATATAATGTATGTTGGCTATTGTAATTTTTGCTGATGTTTTATGGGTTGTGATTGTTTATAATCCTTTAACTGCCAATTAGATTTCTTTTCAGTCAGGAAATACAATAATTTGATTACTACTATAATCAATATTTTGATCCAAAATATACATCATAAATAAAATTATGAAACAAAAGAATATAATTTAATACATTGATTACCAATATGAATATATAACTAACAATATTAATTTTTAATTTGTGTCTAATTTAATAATTTAATTTTTTTTATAAAAATAGATATTAAAAATAAAAAGATTAGGTATATATATATATATATATATTAGTTCGCACAAGGTCTAGACCATCAACTAGTATATGATTATAATGAAAGGGAATATGTCAAATATGACCCAGAACTTGATTTATAAATGTAAAAGTATACCGGGAAAATGAACATTTTATCCTCCAAGTATTTGAAATCAGCAATTTTAATATCCAAGTATTGCTCGCGCATAATTATTCCCTAACTAAAAGTTGATTGCGCGAAATTGGGAACAAAATAGTTAACTGTTAGCTGATGGACAGAAAAATAACGGTTTCCGTCAAATTTTTAACAGTTGAATATTCGAATCATAATTTTGCGTACTCAATGATTAGTTGAGGAATAAATATGCACATATAATACTTGAGTATTTAATTTGCCGATTGAAAATACTTGAGGAATTAAAAATTAACTTTCCTTTATATTCCTCCTTATAAGATTGAAAGTCACGAACATTAATTCTTTAAAAAATCATAATTAAAAATATTTTCAAGTTAAATAAAATTATTATTCTAGATATTTATCTTTAGAAAGAGATTGTTGAGTTTTTACAATGAAATAGCAAATACAAAATAATTACAGTTACATCATATTGTTACTTCATGTTTATAAAATCACTTTGGATGATTTATAAAATAATTCCTAGTTAAAATGATTCTCAATTTGAATTAATATATACCAGAATTTTTTTTTAAGGTTTTAAAAGCATATAAAATATTAGAAGATAACTTACATTTGCATTATATTGTTAATGTACAATATATAATTTTTTATAGTAGAGATAATTATATATACTTATTTTATACATGCCGATTGAGCGGGCGTGGATGATATATTAGCCGTGGAAGGTCGGAGCGTTACATATAGTTATTTGTATTATTTTAAACGACATTGTAAAAACTCATAAATCTCTTTCAAAAGGTAAATATTTAGTAATATTGGTTACATCTAACTTGAGAATATTTTAAATTATGACTTAAAAAAAAAAGATTGCTGCTTTTAATTTCTCAAGTATTTTCAACCAAAAAATTAAATTCTCAAGTATTATATGCACATATTTATTCTCCAACAAATCATTGAATATGCAAAATTAAGATTCAAATTCAACCGTCAAAAAGTTAACATAAACTGTTATTTTCCATACAACTGTTAATGGTTGACTATTTTGTTTCTAATTTTTCGCAGTAGTAAACTATAAGTTGGAAAATAATTCTGCGCAAGAGATACTTGAGTATTGAAACTGCCAATATCAAATAGCTGGGGAGTAAAATGCCCATTTTCCCAAAGTATATCACAAATTCAATCCAACCCCCTTATGATCAAACAAAATCATTCAGACCCACGAGGACCCAATTCGAATGCAAACATAAATGTATAATATCCAAGCGGAGCCTAATTTTAAAAAAATCCAAAAAATTGATTTCGAAAGAAACAACTTGTACCTGAATGAGTTCCCGAATGTCAATACCTAACCGATTCTGTAAATAAATTTAAAAACTATTTTTATATGTTTGGCTAAAATAAGGGAACTAAATATTTTTTTATTTAGTAAAATAGTAATATGGAGTGAATCATTAAGTGATAATAAATGTAATACGTTTTATTTATTTTGATTTAAGTTTTAATTATAAGTATGGCTACGTAATTTTTCATCGATTAGAAGTAAGATAAAAAAAGGTTTTAGTAAAACATATTAAACCGAACTATTAACCATATGCAAAACCTAGTTATTTTACATTTTTGATTTTTATAATTTGAACAAAGTTAGTGTTGATTAACTAGTAAATAAAAATCTACATTATTTGCTAATATGGTAATATAATTAATGATTTAATGTATTATTAAGGTAAATATAATTAATGCTGTGATGTATTGTTAATGTAATACAATTAATGAAATTATTAAAAAGCAATATATTTCTTTTCATACTCCTATCCATATTTCCAAACGATCCTCATTTATACTACTATCCATATTTTCAAACAATTCTCAAATGTACTTCAGTCTTAATAATATAGACTAGATCTTGAGCCGTGCGTTTGCACAAGTGTTTGCTTTAATTTGTAAGAACATTATAAATTCATAACTAATTGGTAATTTTTGGATTTTAAAAATTATAGTCCCGTTATATATTATTGTTTGACTATTATTGTATTTGTAATAAGAATAAAGGAATACTAATACATTCATATATTTTTTTTGTTTCATTTTTTTATTTGATATTGTAACTCAAATTTTATAGCTATTTCTAGTATTGTATATCTAATTCTATTTCGGTGGTTCATAAAAAAAATTGGAAAGAAGGTTTACTCAATATATTAGTTCCTTTGTATTGTATTTTTTATATATATATTGAAAACAGTTTTATAATGGTTATTGGAAAATACATTAGTAAAAATCAATTTTTGAATACATGTATATTTTTGAATCAACTTGTGTTTTGAATTTTGTTTAATGATTAATTTAGAAAAAATATTTTTTTAGTTAATTATATTGGACCAGATGCATAAAAAAAGTAATTAGATCTGGTCCAAACAGATAATTTATAAAAATATAATGGACTTCAATTTTTTTAATAACATAAGCCCATTATTTACTTTTTAATATACTGTTATCTTTATTTTCAAACAACATTATATTTCTTTTTAATTATGTTATTTTTGTTTCCAAACATTCCCAAAGGTACTTATACTTTAATAAGATAGAAGATTTAATATTGCAAAAATATGTTGTTATTTATTTTTTCACGTCACTATTAAATATCATAAATGTGTCATGATATAATTAGTTGTGTTTTTTACCTACCGTCATACAAATAATCATATAATTAATAGTATTTTATCGGTACCATCATATAAATAATCATCTATATTATATTTTTAAAACTTAATATGAAATATAAAAATCATAATTTACATTGGTGTTTGAAATTGCTTTGTAATGTATTTTTTTAAATATATTTAAAACATTTTTATAATGGTTATAAAAAACATTTTAGTAAATCAATTTTTGAATATATGTATATTTTTGAATCAATTTTTGATATAAATCAATTTTAAATTAAAATTTTGATTTGAAATATGTATATAAAATTTAAATTTCATTTTATGATTATTTTAGACAAAGATTTTTGGGGTGCTTTCAAAAATGACTCAAAATTTTAAGTAAGACACAAAAATAACTTATGCTTTTATTGAAAATTTGTTTTGTCCTATTCCCCCTAGAAGTTTTAGTTATTCACGAAAATGTCATTACTTTTTTATTTATTTTATTTCGAAAATAAGTCTTTTACTTTACCATCCTCATGTTGACCAAATATTTACAATATTCTCATTGATATCAATACCTCAACCACCATGAACTACCAAATTAAGAGTGTTAATGCCCTAAAGGTTTGATTTTTTTTCTCATACTTTCTCATTTCTTATCCACACAAACCACATATCTTACACTTTCTCTCCAAATTCATCAAAAAAACTGAAAATTTTGATTACAAATTATGTAAGGTTCATAAGCTCACGATTCTTGGTGATTAACGAGTAGGTAGCTGTTGTGATGAAGTTCTGGGTGATTGGGGAAACCACGCAAGTCATCTCACGAGTTCAAAGTATGAAATAGCGAACTACATTTTATTCTTCAGATCAATGCATAGGTTAGTTTTGCAATTGAACTTTTGTGTGTTTTTAATAGAAGACTTCTCTAGAAGTCTTCTAACTTTCCTTTGTAAACAAAATTTTTTGAAATCCCTTGAGAAGTCTTCTCGGATAAACAGGTTACTTTTAAATTTGACCGAAATTGGTAAAAAATTTGACTTTTTGTATAAGACTTCTAAGGAAGTCAACCTGGAGAAAACTTCTACAGAAGTCTTCTGAAAGTCTTCCCTAAGTCTTCTCAATGCCAGAAGATGTTTATGTGGGTTACTTTTGCAATTGAAACATAATAGTAAACACACATTTAATATCAATGAGAAGACTTCTAAGAAGGCTTCTCGAGTTTAATTTTGAGTTTTGGTCAAACCTTTGTCCGCGAGAGAAGACTTCTAGAGAAGTCATCCGACGGAAGACTTTTAAAGAAGTCTTCTCCCGAAAAATCAAATGTAGTCAATTGCAAAAGTAACCCAGCAGACTTCTTGCGACATTGAGAAGACTTCCAGAAGACTTAGAGAAGACTTCTTTTGAAGTATTCTCCAGGTAGACTTCCTTGGAGAATACTTGTATAAAAAGTCAAAATTCTGACTAACTTTGGTCAAATTCAAAAGTAACCTCTTCTCTGGGAATTTTGATAAAATATCAATTTTAAAAGTAAGCCAATATTTACAAAGGAAGACTTCCAAAGATGTCTTCTGTAGAGTAGACTTCTTAAGAAATCTTCCTTCATAAATTTGCAATTGCAAAAATGACCTAAATAGAAGACTTTTTTTTGAAATCTACACAGAGTAGACTTCTTTTGAAGTCTTCCGTGGATGACTTCAAAAGAAGTCTTCTATGTAAATATTTATTAAATTTATCCAAAATTAAAATAAATTTTTAATATTTTCTTGCTAATTCATGTTTGTTAGTCAATATTGGGACTAATGAGTCGAATTTATAACTTAATTGGTGATAATTATGAAGTTACAAATATTGATGTTTAATAATGTTTCTAGCTAAATGGAGAAGTCTTCTTTGATGATTTTGTTTTATTAAGTTGATGTTATGTTTTTGTGTTGTCTTCTTCATGAGATACAATTACTAACTTCCATGAGATTTAAAATTACAACTTTCACTTAAAATTTAATTTTGATATTTTATGAATTTGATTAAGGTTTCTTGAGAAGTCTTCTCTCTTAGTTTTAGCAAATTTTACTATGTTTTTGTGTTGTTGTGTTTTTTTATGTATGGGTAGAATGATTTAAATATTTTTTGATATGTTGCATTAGTAACTTTAATGAAGTCAAGTACTGTTGGCAAAACATAAACATATTTACCATTCTTTTTATTAACATCTCTTAAAGTTTAAAAAATAATTCACAACTAAAATATTGCACATACAAATCATAAAAAAGACCATAAACAAAATTATTACACAGCTAGATATTATTTCTCAACATAGATAAGCTTGGACTCCACTTCACATCATCTCTTTGTACCACTTTTGACAGAAGACTTTCTGAAGACTTCGTGGGAAGTCTTCTAGCATAAAATACATTAGAAGATTTCTCAAGAAGTCTTCCGAGAGTCTTTCGAGAGTTTTTCGAGAGTCTTCCAAGAATTATCCCAGAAGTCTTCCAAAATCTATCTCAGATCTGAAAAGTCTGCATATTCAAAAACATTCAGATGACTTCAAAATAGAGAACACTTCAAAAATAAATTTTTAGATAATAAACAAAACAATCACATTAGGTTGGATCTATAATTTTTTAGAATCTAATATATAAAACACACAAAATACATATCTAAAATTTATACCACTTTAGGCAGAATACTTTGGAAGACTTCTCAGAAGCCTTCTTAGAAAGTCTTCTAATGCATTTTATGCTAGAAGACTTCCCATGAAGTCTTCCAAGAGTCTTCTGAGAGTCTTCTGAGAAGTCTTTCAAAGTCTCTCAAATCTGTAAAAACCTGCAAATTCAAAAACATTCAAATGACTTCAAAACAGAGAAAAACTTCAAAAATGAAAATTTTATGCTTACAAAATAAACAAAACAGTCACACTATGTTGAATCTATAGCTTTTTAGAATCTAACATATAAACATACCTAAATTCATATCCACAATTTAGAGAACTACCTTTGAAAGAGTGAAAAATGAGAATCATGTAATGAAAAACCTGCAAAAAGAAGATATATTAGTGAGAAGACATAAGAAAAAGTGAGAAATGGAAATAATGTTTTGTGTTTTGATGTTCAAAGAGGTAAGAGAGAGGTTAGAGAGTTTTAAAGTGAAAAACATTACATTTTTGTTGCAGTCATTTGATAGGAAGAAAGAGAATGTGCAAATTTTCTTTATATACGGAGACAAAAATTCTAATTAGGTTAAATATTTTCGACCCAGAAGACTTCTGGAAGACTTATGTAAGACTCATGAAAGACTTATGGAAGACTTTGATTTAGGCGAGAAACCTAAATTATTCCAAAATTTAGACGGAAACCCTAAATTTTACTTAAATTTAGGCGGGATGTGTCGGAAGACTTCATTTTAAATTTTCTGTAAGTCTTCTAAACCCTAAAATCATATAAATATGCAAAAAACACTTTCTTAAACTTAAAAAAGAACTTAGAAAGTGTTTAAATCAAGTTATTAGATAGTTACTAAACATATATAGGTCAATTTGAAAAAGAAAAAATACTGAAGGTAAGATTTCAGAATCTAATGACTCATGAACCAATCTACATTCACTCATCTATGTTGAAAATAATTCAATTTCAGATAAACAAAATTTACATCATTGAAAAGTATTTTATTATTATATGATTTCAAATTTTAACCCATGAAAATATTTTTTATAAAAAATTTAAATTATTTTTAAGATCTAATCCATGAGAAGACTTTCTCTAGAAGACTTCTGGAAGACTTATGGAAGACTCCTGGAAGACTTATGGAAGACTCGTGGAAGACTTATGGAAGACTTTGATTTAGGCAGGAAACCTAAATTATTCAAAAATTTAGGCGGAAACCATAAATTCTACTAAAATTTAGGCGAGATGTGTCTGAAAACTTCTTTTTAAGTCTTCTGTGAGTCTTCCAGACCCTAAAATCAATTAACTATGCAAAAAAAAAATATACTTTCTTAAACTTAAAAAAGAACTTAGAAAGTGTTTAAATAAATTTATTAAAGTGTTACTAAACATATATGGGTCAATTTGAAAAGGAAAAAAAAAATGATGATAAGATTTCACAATCTAACCCCAAAGATACGTACAATACTATAACATATGTTACCAAACCCTAAACCAATGACTCATGAGCCAATATATGTTGAAAATAATTCAATTTCAGATGAACTAAATTTACATCATTGAGAAATGTTTATTATTATATGATTTCAATTTTTTACCCATCAAAATATTTTTTTATAAAATTATAAAATTATTTTTAAGATCTACTGAACAAGAAGACTTACAAAGAAGTCACCGTAGAGAAGACTTAAAAAGAAGTCACCGTAGAGAAGACTTAAAAAGAAGTCTTCTCTAACGGAGGATTATAATGGTAAAATTGAATACATGGTTTTTGTTTGTTCATAAGGGGGCTGTTGTAATTTCACTAGGCTTTTGGGTTACTTTTGCATTTGATTGAATTTGGGGTACACTTTTGTATTCAAAATCAAGTTTTGAGTCATTTTTGGCAATATTTTTTAGGTAATTAGATTGGGCCAGCCATTTTCGTACATTTGAAAGCTCACTCATATATATAATTTTCATAATATAATGAATTTCTAATTTTTCATGATAACATAAGCTCATTACTTTTTTCTTTAATATATTGCTATCTATGTTTCCAAACAACACTATATATTTTTTTTAACTACTATCTATGTTACCAAACAAAAGCTTAAAGTGCTTCTACTTTAATAAGATAGACTAGATTTTGATCCGCGCGCCCGCACGGGTGTATTTTTAAAAAAATATGTTGCTTTGTTTTGCAAAAAAAACTCAAATTCAAACAACCGAACCGATCCTAATCCGAATAAGTAGTACCAAATCCGAACCAAAATTGATTAAATATCTGAATTATTCAAATTTTGGTATTTGAAGAACTGAAACCTAATCCGATCCAAACCGAAGTATTTTGGGTATCCAAAATAGATTTATATACTTATATATATAGGTATATTAATTATTTTTAGATCTAATATATATAAAAACATCCAGAATATATATGATACTCTTAAGTTCATTTAAATACTTGAAAATGTATAAAAATAATCAAACATAAATATCTAAAATAGTTAAAATATACTCAAAATTCCCAAAATACTTAAATAATTATTAATTCTCTATCCAAATATTTAAACCAAACCAATGTATATGTTAAACTAGGTACTCTAACATATGTTATTCAAATTTATATGTAATATATTATATTGTTTGCAGATTTTTTTTAAATTAAAGCATAGAATAAATTTTAAATTTTTTAAAATAATTTAAATTGGTTATCCAAATCCGAGCCGAATCCTCAAAGATCTGAACTTAACACGAAACCCCAAACAGACCTGAACACGAACCTGAACGCCCACCCCTAATCACTATTATATATCCTATATGTGTCATCATAGGTTACAAAAATATGTGTTATCACATAATTAATCGTATTTTATACGTACCAGCAAATAAGTAATCTTATAATTAATAATATTTTATACGTACAATCAAATAAATAATCAAATATATTATATTTTTAAATTTCAATCTGAAATACAAAAACCATAATTAAGTTGGTGTTTGAAATTGGGCTTTGTATTGTATTTTTCTTATATATATTGAAAACATTTTTATAATGGTCATTGGAAAATATGTTAGTAAAAATCAATTTTTGAATATATGTATATTTTTGAATGAATTTTTCATATAATGTGGGAACCGAAATTCGCACTGTCGATTTCCGTTTAAATTAGGAAGGTTAGGAAAAACTCTAATTTCCCAGAGGTCTCGGATATCTGCTAAACCACACACCAAGCAATCAGAACACGAATGTAAAGACAAAAAAATAAGAAATCGTAAAAAGAGCAAAAGGAGTTTTATTCCGAATTCGCGTATAAGCATTACAACAAGGTAGAAGCCTCGGCTATGAGAGCTGTCGGTGAAATTCCTAGTTCTAACAACCTAAGACTGCAAAACCTAGTTGAGTCGCAGCTTGAAATAACAAAAACGAAAAGTTGCCTAAATGTTCTAAGTGCTAAGTTTTGTGAAAAAGTTCTTTTTTGTGCCTCTCGCCTAGGACTCCTTATATACTCCATCCAAGGTCGGTTTGAGCTTTCCTCTTCTACCCTTAAGCCATAATAACTCGAAAATGGAGATATTCTATTTTTTCGATCTTCATGATTATCTGCGGAAACTTAACATTTATCTCCGGAAATTTGACATTTATCTTTTCTTGCGGACTAAGTATAAACCGCCATAGTATATATGGGATTTTCCTTAAAAAAATCATAAGTGGGTTTCTAATCACGTTTTAGACATATTTGGGCCGTCTTTCGATTCGAAACGTTTATTACTTTTTTTATCGATAAAAACAAACTTTCCGCGATTTTTATCATAAAGTTTAAATGATAACTCCAATCGATGGGAGTGAGAAATGATATGGCCGTGGTATATGGGAGCTGCCATTGAGGAACATACGAGAATGCACAGATTTGGGTCGTATCCGTTGATCGATGTCTGAGACGGTTTGGTCACTACGTAGCGACCGGATCTGTGATGGATCGGTCGCTACGTAGCGACTGAATGGAAGGCTTGGTCGGTCGCTACGTAGCGACCGACTAAGTGGCTTGGTCGGTCGCTACGTCGCGACCGACTCGTTCGCGGGTCGGTCGCTATGTAGCAACCGACTAAGTGGCTTGGTCGGTCGCTACGTAGCGACCGGCTCGTTCGCGAACCGGTCGCTACGTGGCGATATTGTTCGGATCCTTTTCCAATGTTCCATGAACGTGTTTTTGGGCTACGAGTGTTTAGTTTCGATGAATGAACCGAGATTGGTGCAATATTTCACCGCAAGATTTTTCGTAAAAGTAATCTTTACGAAGAAAACTTTTCGTAAAAACGTTCATGCTGAATTTTTAAAGATATTTGGATGTTAACTTCGTCGTATCCGTTTTTGACCCCAACAATAGTTTTTCCGCTCTTTCTTGACTTCTTTTTTTTTGTTTTTATTGCGGGAAATATTTTCAGGGACTTTCAGACATTGATTCCATCGTGACCGATTTTGACCCCAACAGTTAACCCCCAAGCTTGTTCGAACCCTGAGCTTCTAGCGTGAGGTTCCAGCGACTTGCTTGGCAAGTTAGGCAAGTTAGGCGGAATTAATGGTTGAAAAGATCCGTGGTAAGTGGTCTTCTCGCTCTTCTAAGAGTGGAACGCGATAAGATTGGGGCTGCACCGTATGACGGCTGCCTACGTACCCTTGTTGAAGGGATCAAGCCTTTCATAGTTCATCTTGGAGTTAAGGTTCTTATGACCTGTTTTCCAGTAAGACCTTTACGGTCCCGTATCGTTTCCGACCTGATTCTATCCCGGTTTAAAGTCCACAATATGTTCTCGGCTTACGTGACTTGTATGGTAGGAATCGAGCATCTCTTCGAGGATAATTTTTAAGTCTCCCGAAAGTGCTGACCAAAATTTCGGATTTTTTTTATATGGCGCTATTAACCTTGTGTCGGGTGTACGAGAGCTATCTCTACGAGATGGCTAAGTCTGTTTAGGACGTTAAGAGTTTGTTGTGATCAGCAACAAACTTATCGTTAGATATTACCGTGTTTGAATCTTCGCGAAGAATACTTGTTTGAGAAGATGTTAGTATGTATGACTGTTTGGTCTTCCAAGAAGGTGCCTTTATCGAGGAAGGTAATTTTGTCGAAAAATGGTTTTTCAGGCGTCTGCGATGTCTCACACTGCTGAAGATTAATTTTTTCGTATGCCACGTTTCGTGCTTGAAATGTTCGCGGGCTTGAAGATGTTTCGCGATATTGCAAGGGTTTAGTCTTAGCCCTGCTTTTGAGAAACATTCTGGTTTGTCTACGGATGTTCGCAGCCAAAATTGTTGTTCCTGTTTGGATGCTAATAATTTGATTTGCGATCGAGGAATTAGGACTGAGGGGTCGCGTAAATTTGTCCATGGGAAGAAGCGTTTTCCTTCATAGTGCTTTGTGAAGTTTTGGCCTTCCGAAATCTATTTTGTGCATTTTTAGGATGTTTCGTATAGCTCTAGAAGCTTTGTTACAAATTTTTCCTTACATGCCGCGTAATATGGGTAAAACATAGCGGGCTTAAAGTGATCTGTGGAATGTATCAAACTTGGTCGATTGTCGACAAGTTTTGGTTTTCCGCTAACAGTTTGGTTGTCAGGACTGGGTTTCGTTACGAAGAATTTATCAGATGATTTCCGACTGTGGGCTATACGATAATTATTCTCTTAATAGTCACATGACTTTTTTAGAGAAATTGCAGATAGTCGTTTAGCCGTTAAGTGATGGAGCGATGGTTTCTCAAATACTTTGGCTTGGCGTGAAGGATGTGTTCACCCAGATAGCCAAGGACGTTGTAGGTCATGCATCTGATCCTGGTGCTTTCGTGTTAACATTAAGGTTATGTTAGTTTACGATTGTCTTTAAAGGGGATGCCAAATTCTGGTTCGGATTTTTACTGGAAGGAGTAATTGACGGAGGCCAAAGAGCGCTTGTCGAGATTGATAGGCCAAGTTTGCCGGGGTTATCCGTGTTAATATGGCTGATAGTCATAGAAAACGATTCTCCCCTCTAGGTTTCAGTTATACGACGAATATTTCGTACAATGTGACCTATAGTCTTATGAAAATCGAGTAGTTTTTGTCTGAGGAAGACGAAGCACAAGAGGTTTGCTACATAACCAGTGTGGAGTTAGCGGAGGGATGACTGCCTTCTCAGATGTGACCGAGGGAAAAGAAAGGCAGAAGCCAGCGAGCCGTAGGGCTAAAAATGAGATCTATTATATCGTAATGCAAAGAGATAAAGTTTAGATTGATCATCAAAAATCAGATCTTACAGGTTTGTGTTTGCTATGCAAAACATACTTCTTCATAAAACCTGTTATGTTAACTTTCGAAAGTTTCTTCGTAAGATTTGGTCTGATTGTACGAATGATTTTTTGTATAAGGAATGGGGACCGGTCTTACGAAGGTTGTAAATCGGTGATATGTATACATATGTCAAAGTAGCGTTGTTTCTGCGGGTTTTACGAGAAACATTTCTGCTGTGATTTCGATCTTAGGTGAAAGTTGCTTGGAGTTACTCATGGTGTGTCACCGAAGTTTATTTCACTACGATCTAGTCGCAAAACGTTTTTCATTGGTTTTTTGAGAGGATTCTCATGACACATTCGTTTCTGGAAAAAATTGGTCAACCAGAGGTAGATCTTTCCAACGATCGGGAAGAAAGTGTTCCCTTTAATGTGCTCGATGCTACATTTATTCTCGAGTTTTCTTCGTCACAAATGTTCTCGATGCTTTTCCGTGACTCACTTGGTTCAACGGAAACTGAAAGAAATGCTTTGATGCTTGAAGATTTCTCGTAGAAATTTTTATACGAAAATGGTTTTATAAAGCCGGAAAGGGCTTCAAGACTTTGGCTAATCGTCGAGTTTCAGTTTGATATTGGTGCAGGTTTTCTATACGCATGATTGCGACAACATATGTTGTACAGTCTTTTGAGATATGTTCATGATCGTCTGGATATGTTGCTAGCGTTTAGATGAATTTTAAATTGTCGTTTGCTTTTGTGGGACGATTTATGGAGGCATCATATTGCCTAAATGTTTGTCTGCCTATTGTTGCGAGAGTTTGCTTTGACGAAAGTGTTTTCTTGATGACAAGGCAAAAGTTTTTGAAGTTTGGGAGTATACGAGTATAGTATATGTACCTACTCCCCCCTCTTTTTTTACGAAAGAAAACGGTTGAACCGATACTTTGATGGGTTGTGTACGTTTCTTCTTCCGAGGATTCGAATGATCGACAGTCTTAGTTGATTTAAAGACGATGCTGAGACTGTAAATTGGATGTTGACGACTTGGGATATGTCGGCTTTAAGAAAAATCGCTAGAAACGAATTGGTTTTAAGTCGATGTTCGTGTCTCTAGTTCTTTCTTTCTTTAGGAAGTGATCTGAATATGTGTGGCGATCGTTTCTCGATTTTCAGAGAGTTTAGATCGGTTTGCAAGATCTGCCTAAACAGTCATGGAACGATATACCGGGACAGGAAAAATCGCCTAAGACTTAGTTCGCTAAACTATCAACCTAGGTTTTTAGTTCCCTAAAGTTCTACGGCAGTCCAAAGGCGTTTCTATTTCTTAGTAATTTCCAACGAAAATTCCAAGCCTGATTTCAAGTCGGAAATACCTTAGTTTTTTCAAAGATTCGGGTTAACGTCTTCTCCGTTTTGCTTGCTCATTTGCCCTTACTCTTTTCGTGTCTGTCTGCCCATTTCGAATAGCAAGAATATTGACTCTTCCTGGACTTCTCTGCTTTCCTGGCCGTGTTTAGGCTGCTGCCAATATTTGCGGTTTTCGTGATCCATGTTTCAATCTTAGTATCATTGGATTTACAAAAATGAATGAGCATCTTGTCGAAAACTTTTTTAGCGTTTTAGGAATAGCCAGGGATGATCAAGAGGTGCCAAGGATGATCAGGAGGTGCCAAGGATGATCAGGAAGATTTTCCAGGTGATGAGATTTTGGCGACAGATCGAGGCGTGAGAGGAAGGATGGTGACACCGTGGAGAGAGGCGGATGAGCGAATTTTGATTCTCGGATTTTGCTCCATCTCTTTCCTTATCCGAGATTCTTTTTCTACGATTGTTGTTAGATTTTCGAAGGTTGCCAACTTTAGTTTTATGAAAGTTATTTCGAAAAATAATATCGAGTTTAATTTTAAGAAAGTTATTCCGCAAAATGTTATCAATTTTCGTAAAAGATTGTCGAGCTTAATTTTTGCAAAGGTTATTTCGCAAGATGTTGTCGAACATATTTTTACGAGATTTGTTCCGTAAAGAAGTTTTCAAGTTTTGGTTGTACGAGAACCGTGACGAGGTTAATTATTGCAACCAAACTTAACCTTGGTTACGGTTTTGGTCACCCTTTTTGGCATCCATCACAACCAAAGTAATACCAGGACCAATCCATATCAATTTCATAGACTGTTCAAGTGACTAAACATCTATCAACCTAAGCAATAAAAGTTTAAAATGGTTACAACCCACTTACACGAGCTATACAATGTAATATATGTAATATAAAGGACTTAAACTGCTTACTTGAGTTGATGCTTTCATTTCATGGATGTTCTTAGTGGGCTATAGCAACCACTTATCACGCTGTACTCGCTTATCTGCCTGATCAACTTGCTTGTTGATGTACTCTTGACTCTCCTCATTACTTTCATATGGCATTAGAGTTTTGTCATCTTCAGTATCCCTTAAAATAATATTTTTAAAGGTTAGTATGATAGACAAATAGCTACTGTAAAATAAACAATAAATCATCCCCTTACATATCTTTAAATGCTTCTGCGTCGGGTATTGTAGGGTTGATGATCATTTGAGAAGCATCAAAGAAGTTAGATATTTGTAGTTCTCCTGTTGTGGATACCATTTTGTAGATTAGATATTAGACAGTCTTATTTATATAAATATTATTTTGTTTACAACGAAATCTATATGAGTTAAAATATGTACCTCCAAACTTGCCAATTTTAGCAAACCTCAGAAGCAAAGTAACCATTCCATCGTCTTGATTGCAGGAAGAATGGAGAATGTCGGTTAATTTGCCCCAAATACAGCATGGTATTCTTGAATCACTACAGCGCAAGACTTAAATAGAGGTTAGTTGTGATTCTGTTGAAAAAAAAATTGCTTGGATTGAATTTAGATGAGAGAAAACTTACTTGATGTCTCTTAGGGTGAACTCTAGTTTCTTACGCGGGTTCCCCCCAGCACACTGAATGGTTTCAACAGCACCACAATCCAAAACTTGGCCCAGAACATCTGTTAATCAAACATTGAAAAGTTATTAAATGTAGCAAGTATACAATTTAAGTCTAGAAACTATCTTACGATTTTACCTATTAGGAGTTTTTCATCAAGTGTTCCAGATAAAACGCTCTCAAAATCGACCAAATTAAGATATAGCTCATCATTCATGAAATTGCACGGACTAACGGCTGTTGCTTGATTAATTGAAATCTTGTAGGTATGGTTTGTTGTGCGATAAGCTCCTCCAGCAGGCCTAACTTGGAAGTTTCTGATGTTGTGCCATACTCCAACCAGAAGAAGCATTCGTCTTGGCTGATGAGAATGTAAGCAATCCGTACTTTTTCAATATCGTTTTGTTTTTTAACTAAATTTATGTTATTTGAACTACCTCTTAATAATGTTAATATTTTAGTTTTTGTAACATGTATAAGGGGCATAAAATTCATGCAAGCTGATGGCGGTTATTTCTTCAATAGAACTATTAGCTGTGTTGATTCGTGCTTTAGAAGCCATTTTTTGGTTTGACGGTATGAGTTTGTTTAGGAAGAGGCGTCGTTATTTATAATAGGAAGAGGCAATAATTAGAGTTGTTTAGGTTTGTCGAAAACTTGGGGAATACTCTAAATCTTGGCAAGATTTGAATGTGATTTTGGGGATATTGGCTAGTAAATTCAGTTACTAATTTGAAACCTAAGACTTGTGGAATACTCTAAATCTTGGGGATATTTGCTAGTCAAATTCAGTTACCAATTTTAAGGCTTAGAAATTAGGTGAGTATAATTATAGAGTGATTTTGTGGAACTGTGAATGTAGCTATATCGTATCTTCTTTTTCTATATCTGGTTATACATTTTGCACGGTGAAAGTAGTTAAAATGTATCTTGTTAAAATTACTAATACTTGCTGAAATGTAGGTGTCCATTACTCTTTTAATTGATTATGAAAATTAGGGGATGATTTGAAAACTTATAGTTGAAATAGATATGATATCCAAGATGAATTAAAATAAATTTATATAATCTTAAAAAAATTCAAATTTGATTTTCTAATTATTGTTTTATAATTTATTTTCTAGAGGGTTATATTCATATGTTTCGTGTAAAATTTATATTCATATGTTTCGTGTAAAATTTGTTTTCTAAATATATATATTGGGGATATTGTTCAAAATATAGAGGCTTATATTCATCTTGTTTTGTGTTTTCATTTCAGTGTTTAGGTTTTCAGAGAAGATGATTTGATGGGTTTGTAATGGTATAGAGATCAAGGTAAAACAGTATTGGGCTTGATCATTTATGTTTGGTCAATTTTGTAAGACAAATCAAACATAGATGGGCTATAACGTTTTAGAGCATTAAAAATCGTAGATGGGCTTTAAAAATATCACGATTTCGATTGGCTGTTTTATAATGGCGTATTTAATTTTTTTTTAAAAAGAAAAGACAATGGCAGAAACTTGTAAATAACTTGAAAAAGCAGGGGCATAATCCTATGAAGGATTCTGCTTGAATAGTATAGATGTATCAAAATGAAAGAACAAGAAGTCTTTGGATGAATAGTCAGGGCCAGCTCATTATTACCAAGGCCCTTGAGCAAAAAAGTTTTTAGGACCCTACAATTAGCTAGTTTTGTAACTAAGAATTTTTTGACTCAAGCATCACAACATACACACATTTCTTTTTTTTTTTTTGAAATAACAAATATCATGTTTCTATTTGAGCATTTTAACATACACACATTTCTATTTAGTAATTTAACTAGAGAAGTACATATATCATGTTTTATGCTGACTAAAGGTTGATTGTTTGTGGTTTTTGCTTTAGTTTTTAGTTTTTGTTTTTGCAAAAACCATTGTTCATCTAATCAAGTTTTTGGTTTTAGTTTTTGTTCTTGTAAAAACTATGTGAGTTGCCAATCAAGATTTTCAATAAATATATTCCCTAAAATTTAGAAAAACTAGGTTTTGAAAAGTTTAACCATTTAATGAAGAAAAACCAAAAACCAACTTTTTGAGTGTTTATGAAAAAAAAAACGAATTTTGATTTTTTTTTGTAGAAACTTCTACATTTTAATTAATTAATAATTAATAAATAATATTTTCATAACAAGAAAAATATAATAAAATTTGTTTTACATTAGATATCATTTAAACGATAATGTGAAATATTTTAATTTGTGTTTCATATCTGTAAATATTTTTTTATAAATAATATTATTTAATTTTAAACTTAGTTATTAGTTTCTATAAATAAAATAATTGGATTATTTTAATAATTATTAATCACATTAAGAATGGCGAAAATTATAAAAACATAATATATTTTATTAATACAATATATTGTATTAATCCTGAAATATAAAAATTGTTATTCAACTTAAAGAAAACATAAATAATTTATATAAGAAAATTTATAATTAGATTCAAAATTGTATGTATTTTTATTTTTATATAATTTATAATATTTATATAAGAAAAATTATTGATATTCAAGTTTTAAAAATTAAAAAATAATTTATATAAGAAAAGTTTCTAAGTAGTTTCAAATTTAATATTTTTGGTGTAATTTATATATATTTGATGATTTATATTTTATTATAATATATTTTTATAAAAATATAATAATTAAAATATGTTATTTTATTTTATTTTAAAATAATAATACAGTATTTTGATAAATTTTCATTGTAAAATCTAAATATTTATTGCTATTTTTTGTATTATTTTAAAGGAGTGTATTAATTAATTTTTGAAAAATAAAAAAATTACCGCAAAACCAAAAACAAAAATCAAAATCTAAAAACCAAAAACCAAAATCCAAAAGCTGAAAACCAAAAACCAAAAGCTGAAAACCAAAAACCAAAATCTAAAAACTAAAAACTAAAACTAAAAACTACTGAAACAATCATCACCTAAATTTGGACCAAATATTGTAATTTTAAGAATCAAGACCCCTAATAATATTACAGTTAGACTAGGCCTGAGGCGGTCACACTGGCCGCCCTCCCTATTAAGCCGTCCCTGTGAATAATAACAGTGAATAACAATAGACTTGAATGAATAGTAAAACATATATACTTTTGTATTTGTTCTTTTTTGTAAGTTAAGTCTGTTTTGTTTTCCTATAAAAAGCCAAACCTATTAAAAAATTATTGTATCCACAATTGCAAAGAATAAGAAAATTAAATTTCTCTTTTCTCTATTTTCTCTCAACCATTCTTTATTGTTCTTCAATCTTTCATCATTTTTTATTAAATTAATTTAATATTCTAATGTAGTGCGTTAAGCTCTTATTCTCTTCATCTCTTCAACATTCAACCTATTATTTTTTTTCTGGATCTGACCATGCAAAACTCAAAGCAAGTGGTTGTTCCTGTCACCCTTATAACGGTAAACTACTTACTGTAGTCTAGGATGGTTAAGATAGCTTTGGATGGCCGTGGTTTATGGAGTCATGTAACTAAATATGAAGCTCCAAAACAAACGGCCCAACAAGATGGCAAGGAGATTGTCCAGGTGAATGAAGACAAGTGGTTTAAAAAGGGCTAACAAGTGTTGTCTATCATCGAAAGCTACGTAGAAGCATTAATCTTGGAGGCTTAAGACTTTGTAAAACATTTATGGGAATACCTCCAACTTGAGCCTAATCTTTGAAATTAAGAACGCCATCAATGATCTTAGTTAATAAGACATGGAGTTTACCCAACACTTTTGCAAGTTCTGATCCTTATGGGCAGAGCTTGAGATCTTGTGGCCAAACTCGGTTGATCTGGCTGTCCTTAATGAGAGGAGAAAATAAGATCAGTTCTTTGCCCTTTTGATTACTCCCAATCCTACCTAGAATGACCTTATTAATCTCATCCTAAGGTCAAACAAGCTTCCAACAGTTCAAGAAGTATGCACATATTTTGAAGCTCTCAGCAGTTTCAGACTTCTCTCGAATGAATCTCACCCAAGTAAACCTCGTGTAGCCATCCACTAGAACAAAACATACTTCTTGCAAGCATTGCTGTAGATCTGGATCAGCTTCATTAGATCCATGTAAACTAGATCAAGAGGTACACTAGTCTGTATGACATGTACCTTATTGTGTTGCATCTTTACCTATTTTCCTTGATTTCATGCACAACATATCATCTTGTTCTCTATCCGGAGTTTTGGTATACATATAACCATATCCTTGTTCAGCAAGTTTGTCAAGTTTCTTAAATTCATATGACCCAACCGTTGAGACTGAAATCAATAACTTGGCAGCTAGGAATTTAGCATTTTTCTCCGCATAGCAGTTGTTATGAGATCAAATCCCTTATATTATTGTGATTGCAAACTCAGTGATTGCTCGACAATTTTTTTTTGAAAACACAAAAGTGAGTGCGTCATCACATTGATCAAGTTTGGTCTCAGTCTTTGAACAAGTAGTCATTTATTAATTTTGGTACATATGTATTACATGTTGTTTTTCCTTTGATTACTCCATGTCACCATATCAGAATGTGACATTGTCTTATTTGAATTTCTTTATCTCATCCATATGCTCAACATGTCCAGTTAAAAGTCGAGAACAACCACTATCAAAGTACCAAGGTTCTTTTGCCTCTGATTTCTCTATAGAGAGTGCCATATTACATTGATATCATGACCTTGTTGTACTTGGTGCTGCATAGTAGATATATGTATTCTTCATCCATTCCTGGTTTGTCTTTCCTATATCCTCCATAATTTCTGTTGATTCGAGATTTGCTTAACCTTTTCAAGATATCTGTAGCAGAACCTTTTGTAGTGATTAAACTTTTCACAGTAGAAGCGTCCAATGACTTATGTTGAAGTACTTCTCAATTTAAGTTCATCAGTCTTTGCATATCCTCCTGAGACAAAGTTGGTTTTTCCAGTATAAGTTCCCGTCTTCTTGTGTAGCATATTCCTATATACGACTTCTCAGTCTTGGCCATAGCTCAAAATCTTATTCAGTAGCTAAGTTCCAGTGAACATTTTGATATTTTGTACTGTTGATCAAGTTGTTCTTAAATTTTGGACCACACTTGTTTCTCCAGTTCAATTTCTTTTTAAAATTCTTCTGCTTTATTGGCAAGTCTCAGCTTCTTTCTCATAAGATTCACATCTCATGTGCTAGCTTTGATTCTCTCCCTCTCTGGAGATCTTGTTGCATCAATAGTAGCTCAAATTCGAGACATGTTATCTCTTTAGCAAGCGCCAAATTTTCCTTTCCAAGGTTCATGAGATTTTCACACACTTGTTTGTAGCTTTCAATGAGTTCTTGCTATTCTTCATCATCTGATTCATAACCTGATTTAAATTCATTAAAACCCACCAATGTTACAAAGTTGTAGATTTCTTTTTCCTCAATCTCACTTTCTGACTCATCTTCATTAATACCCAGCACTTACCTCTCCTTTTTTCAGATCGCTCTCACACTCCAATGGAGTATGTTCATATCCTTTGTACTAAAAACACTGGACTTCTCTTCGTTTGGATGTAGGGCATTCAGTCTTAAAATGTCCATACCCTTTGCACTCAAAGCATTTGATATTTAATTTCCTTGTGGTTTTATCAGTTTCTGATGTCTGTTCTCCTGAACTGAATTTCCTTTCGAGGTTTCCCATATTTTACTCTTCAAAGTGCTCAATCAAAACGACGACAAACATGCTTACTGGATCAGTATTCTCAATCTGAATGCCTTCTTTCTCAACCAAAGAGAGTGCCAGTCCCTTCATTTTCTTCCCACCAGCCAGTTCCATCTCATGAGCATGTAGCATCTCAAATACTTCGTCAAAATCCAATTTCATTGGTATTGGGGAATACACTCAGTGCTACTTTGTATGTCATGTATTTCAATGTAATACATATAAGAATTTTTTTAACTAGTTTCTTTCCTTGTATTTCTTTCCAGGAGTAAGAGCCTTTTGTGACAAGGAACTAAGTTTAGAGTTTAAGTCCCCAATCGATTCATGCTATTCCATTTTTAGTTCTTGAAATCGGGCAGGGATCATGTTTTTTCTGGAGCTTTGAACCTTTAGAGTTCTTTTAAAATATTTTTTGATGGAGTATGTCCCATGATTTGTTTTTGCAGCGTCACACCCTTGAATTAGTAGTTCAAGCCGTTTCCTTGCTATGCTGCAATGAATACCCGGTGGGCTCTTTCATTGTATTTATCAATCTTTGTTTCATCCTAAGTCCAGAGCTCCTCAAATCCTTCTCCATTTGTCTTCCTAATCCTTGGTAACTGGTTGCTTCCACCCAGATCTACAACTTTCCATGCTAGTGGATCAATACCCTTGATTATAGCCTTCATCCGTGCTTTCCAAAAACAACAGTTCCAGCTTCCAAAATCACTTTTGAGTTTAACACCATCTCTTGATAGCTCTCCATATGTTACACATGATGTTCACCTGTTTAACTAAAACACAAGTGCATACTCTATTACCAATTTAAAATGTGAGAATTATCCACTACATGAACAGGAATACACAATAACACATGAATTTTCTTTTCAAAAAAATACAACTAGACTAATCTTTTTAAAAGAATTTACAAGTTCCAATTAAAACCTATTCTTCAATAAGATCAAGAGACACCTTGATTTTTTGCTCTAATCTTTTTTGTTTAAAGACTCGTACAAAGACACTTTAACCATTCAAACCACTTTAGAAAAATTACAAAACTCTCTTTCCTAAAGGCTCTCTCAATGTGTTAAACACATATAATGCTCACGACTACCTCTTTATACTTAGAGGCAACCCTAAAAGTTAAAGATTTACAAATCTAAGACTTTTATGTTCTCTTCTTCAAGAATTAAGTTAATCTATTTCTGTGAAAAAGTCAAACTTCTTCTTCTATTATGACTTTCCTAAAGATGCTCTAATGCAAATAATATTTTTAATTAAACGCATTTTGATGAACACTTCATTCACCAATGTATACTCTTGTTTCATGAACTGCTTCACTTCTACTCTAGTCATGCATCTTCAGGTAGTACATAGAATTTCTTGATGTTTGGATCTGGATATGGATCATCCCTAGGTTGATATGTATTGCTGCCTCGTTTGACCGTCTGACATATTCTTTCATGCACACTTCTTACTCACGTTTAGGGGTCAACACAGAAAACATAACCAACTACGCTGTGTAAAATGCTCAATTTCTCTTGAGTGATGTTTTAAATATCCCTTGAGAATATAAAATTATTGAAAACATTAATAATTTAATTGTTTTCACAAATTTCATCACCAACATAGTACAAATTCGTTACACTAACATACAATTTACTTTTAATATGAAACAACAATATCTACCCTTTGTAAAGAAAATAACTTCTCTAATACTAATTGTCATTTAAAATTACATGTACCAAAACTAATAATACAAAATATTATTTTATTTTGGTAAATTACTTATATTAATGATTTATATATTGAGATTTACAGAAAAATCACAAATTTTCTTCAACTGTAAATAAAACCTTTCAAAATAAAATTTTGAAATTTACAAAATGTGTATTTACATACAAAACATTTTATGTTGTAGTATACACAATTTAAATCTGCACAATGTGTGGAATTATCTCTTAATATTATATTGCATCTACTAACACTGAAAGAAACCCACAAGGTGTTGGTCTAATGGTAAGCGGGCTCCGGGGTGAAAAGCAACCCGGGTTCGAAGGCACCCCATTACACTTCACCTTGTAGCCATAATATTATGTCATGATTTAGGCCTCATTTGAATACACGGAGTGAGAGTCCATCCATGGGCCGCAAACCACATTTGGGGATAAGTGTGGGCCTCTCCATGGATCGGGGATACTTCCAAGGTTTAAAATAAAATTGAAAAGAAAACTGATAAATGAGTAACATTATTTCAAACACAATATTTATTTATTATAAATATTAGAGTTATTTAATAGAAAAAGAGTTAATATATAATTTAATGAACACACAAAATTAAAATGCAATAAATATTCTATAATAATTTAAGAAGCCCACGGAAAACAGTAAGGTTGACCTCCATCACGTCTATCTCTACATGGTGCTGGTTCGTAAATGCTCCAAATACATTCGCTGCAAACTCCAACTTTGCTTTTTGGATTATCATCTCGATCAGCTCTAAAAATATCAAATGTTGCTGTATTATTAGGCCAATCAAAACTACAAGTGTATACCGTTGTTTTTCGAAGGTTAACACGAAATCTAAAATCAAAACTATCTCCATGTCCAAGTGAAAATACTCCCTTATCTTCACCTTTGTTCCGACAGTGCACAACTAATGTTGCACGCGTTACAAGTTTGTTGAAAATTATAACATGTTTAGCGGAGAAGGGCAACCATCCTGCAGATGCAAACAAAATCATTGCATGGAGGATTAGAAATGAGATTAGCATAAAAGTGAAATTGTGGTTCCTTGAAGCCATTGTCTTCTTTTTTCTCTCTTGTATATGCTGAATTATTTCTTTCGTGAGGTAGTACACTTATATATGTAATACCATTTATAGTATCACAGATACATAAATCTCATTCTTTAACAAAAAGGTATATATTTATTTATGTTGGCAACTATTCAGAATATGTTAGAGTAGATATATGTCAACCATTAATTACTTGAAAAACTAATGAAAGATTCAATGATACAAAGTATCGCTTCAAACTATTCTGAAATTATTATAGTTAAATTGTTGTTGAATTATTTTGTTAAATGTTCATGCCACAAAAGTTAGGCATTAACTATTTGTAGATTACAAGTTATAAAATAGATTTTGTTTTTATTTTTCCAAAAAGACATTATATAAATCAAGATTTATGAGAAATAATTTTCTATTTTTAAGGAAAACTAGGAGTTTTGCCCGCACAAGCGGGCTTATTTTTTGTGAATATTTATTATTTTATGTTTTATTAATTAAAAAATCAAAATGATAATTTTTTATTTATATTTTTTTAAAATTAAATCAAACATCAAATTATTTATATATGACAAATATTTTTATTTATACAAATGCTTTTTTATTAATATTTAATTATAAATAATTTCATATCTTAATTTTCAATTTTTATAATAGAAAAATATTATTTCAAGATAACAATACAATATATAAGATAACAGCACAATATAATAAGAATTATCTTATTATAATATATACATGAATTATCTTTTTATTTTTAAATATATTTTTAGATTTTGGATAATTCTTACTTTTAATCACTTATATTATTAAAAAGTCAAATTCGTTTTTATTTTTTATTAATTTATTAAAGGTATAATTGATATTAACCGCTCTAACTTTTAACGTGAGAACTCCGTTGCTACAATTTACTTCGCAAATAATAGTATAGATTTGGATAATTCTTACTTTTAATCACTTATATTACTAAAAACTCAAATTCGTTTTTATTTTTTTATTAATTTATATATTTAATTTATTAAGGGTATAATTGATATTAACCACTCTAACTTTTAACGTAAGAGCTCCGTTGCTATATTAAAGGTAGAATTGATATTAACTGCTCTAACTTTTAACGTAAGAACTTCGTTGCTAAAATTTACTTCGCAAATAATAGTATAGATTTGGATAATTCTTACTTTTAATCACTTATATTATTAAAAAGTCAAATTCGTTTTTATTTTTTATTAGTTTATATATTTAATTTATTAAGGGCATAATTGATATTAACCACTCTAACTTTTAACGTAGGAGCTTCGTTGCTAAAAATTACTTCGCAAATAATAGTATAGATAGTTTTTTCCCAATTTACTATTTTCAAATCATTATTGATAAATTGTCATTAATGTTTTTTTTGTTAAATGTCTATGGTGATGATTGGTAAGTATTTTAAAACTGCTGTAGAATCTTTTGCGGCCAAAATATTTTCTAAAGCACAAATTTCTTCCAATCATGATTTAGAAATATCTTTTAAACCTATATATTTTTCTTTCCTTTCTTTTATTTTTTGGCTTTAGAAAACAAAATACCTAGAGCACGTATGTCTTGTCTTTATAAATTGTACAAATAAATAATTAAATCACATCAAACTTACAACCAAAAATCTACAACAACAATTTATACAGCTACAGAAAAAAATTCTACAACATTAATTGTACAACAAAATATATAAAACTACAGCTCTTTCCAATCAACCTCATACTAGGATAAGACATGCGCCTTACGCAGAGTGAATTTATAGGAATTTTTTTAAAGAAATATTGTATGAAAAATTAAAATTTATATTCCTAATCGAATTAATATTTTTGGCCCTTAAATTGTTTTTAAAATATTTTTTGTTAATTACATAATTTGCTTACTGATTAGCTGATTTCATTTTTTAAAATATTTCTGGTCAAAAAATCACTTATCGCATAAAAACCTAACGTTTATGCCAAAAAATCTCAGGCCCACTTTTTGGTTACAATGAAACTATGTCAGTTCGGTTTTATATCATGATTTAACAATTTAAAAATTAATTATGGTTATGAGAAGTTTACGTTCAAGTGCCAATCTTAAATATCTTATATATTTTTCTCATTTTTTGTCAATTTTTTTTTCATTTTGGTTATTGCTCGATATATACTGATTTTTGAGTTTATTCTAATTCGTTATTTTATTTTGGCATGAGATTTAAAAAATGTTTAAGATTTAAAATTATTAAAGAGATACATATTTAGGTTAAGATCTGCGCCTTGTGCAATTTTTGTTGTATATTATAAAATAATAAAATAATAATCATATATTAAATAACTAAGAAATCAGTTACTATTAATATATTTTACTTTAGTATATATATTACCCTCACTTTTAATGAAGGTCTAAATTTAAAAAATGCCATAGTAAATTTCAAATATGACCCTATTTTATTAGATTAGATAAATAAAGAAAAATATTATACAATTTATAATTACTAAAGTAAAATATTTATTAGATAATTCTACAAAACTACTGCTAAAATTTAATAATAATGTTAATAATTTTATTTAATATAATGAAAATATTTATTAGATAATCACTAAAATTGTTTAAAAATAACAATTCAAAAAATCTAAACTATTAAAACTGAAGTACATTTTGTACGTAACCCTGATTTTTCCACACTAATTACCATTCCATGCCACTGGCTTAAACCATTAGTAATCTTAACCTTCTTTGTCAACTTAATAATAAATCATCATTAATAACCATATCCTGAATATGAGGGGCCATTACCGCAAGTGATCGGAGTATCCTATGCTTCTCCCAGGGGCGAAGCCAGAGCTTTGACTGTGGTGGCACGTGCCCCCGCAAATTTTTCAATATTAACGTTTTTGTATGTAAAAATTCAAGGAAATTAGCTAGATTTAATGGTTTAATAGCATTGTGCACCCACTGATATCCCAAGTTCAATGCTCCTTTTGTACATTATTTAATTTTGCACCCACTAGAAAATCCTTCTAGATTCGCCCCTGGCTTCTCCTCCACCTCCACCCTTCTATTGATTCTTGTACAGATTGTTTAACAGAGATTAAGCAAGTGATCAAGATTGTCTTAGAAGATTTATTTGATGAAAATAAGAACAAAATAGAAGAAGATATTATTATGGTTTCCAGGAAACAAAAAAAGTTATATGCATAAAAATGATGATATAATCAGAGCAACATCTTCTGCTCCATTGTTTTTCATGAGATTAATTTTATTTTTGTGTTAAAAAACCCTTAACCTATCGTAACTGCTGGAAAAAAAAATCTATCGTAACTTTTTACAAAATTTGAAAAAACTCCACATATCCAATCTATGTTTCATGCTGTTGACTGCTCCATCATTCCCCTGTTCGAAAACACAGGCTAGGCAGCCGGCTAATTCTCGAGGACATGCAAATAGGACTACATCATGGCAGATTGATGATAATCAGTCAATAAATCGAAGATGAAAAAAAACTCAATGTTTTCATAATTTTAATGTTGATATCGCATATATGTCTTAGATTTGATGTATTCTCATTAAAACTTACAAGAATAATGAGAAAAATATATGAAATCGAGAAAAAAAGCGGCTGGAAGTTGCAGAGAAATCAAAGTGGGAGGTTGAAGATTAGGTTATTTTCGTCATTTTTAAATCATTTAACCTAATTTTTTTTTTAAAAAAATTGACAAATAAGCGCATATTCACCTAGAACCTTGTATATATTTAAACAACACTTCTAACCACTACGCTATGTCACAATAACACTAAACGAGCACATAACTAATATCTATACTTGGCGCTAGGCCCTACCCGACCGCATACGTTGCGCCTAGCGATTTTTTGAACATTGCATGTTCAAGCTAAACAATAAAATTATAAAATATTCAGTTAGCTAAAATTCAATTCAAAACGAGAACACCTTATTGTCTTCGGATTAAAATGTTTTCATTCAGTTTACTTACCATCGTCCTCACAAGGAAGTCTTTATCATGTTAATACTTTAATTTTTTTCACTCAGAAAATCATGTCCTTTTTCGGTTTGTATAGAATAAAGTATTGACCTATCATAAGAAATAAAAACCGGTTTGTCAAAGTACATATTGAAACAAAATGTGAATCCGATTTATAGATACATGCAATCAAGGACATTCGAAATATAATTCCTATTTTTAGGTATGCAATTAACAAAGTGTAAATCATATACGAATATTCCTATTAACAACCTTTAATCAATATTTTTTTCATAGTATCTTTTATGCAATTCTCCATTATTTTGAATTCCTTTTTGGATAAAATTTCCTATATACACAATTTAATTGCACATACTAGGAATATGCAACCATATGTGCGTGATTAAAGGCCTTATGATATGTTATATATTATTTTTATTTTTAGATTTTAAGAAAATTAAAGTATGTATGAATTTTAAACTTTAAAAAAATAATTTAAACGGGTTATCTGAATCTGAACCGAGCCCACAAAGATCCAAACCGAACCTAGACCAAAATTTATAGAAACATGAATATGGTTGAAATCGTCAAACTAAAAAACTCGATATCTGAATTGATCCGAACTGAACCCAAATGGGTACCCGAATCCAAATGGATACCAACATCGTTTTAATACATTTGAAAAAATTAACCAATTATATTTCATTTCTAAAAATAAAATACACATCTGCGCGGGTGCGCGGATCAAAGTCTAGTTATTTATTAATACTAATGATTCAACCTAGAATCATAGAAAATATGACAAATAAGCTTCTAAAAAGGGAAATTTTCATGTTTACCACTTTATTTGTACCATTATTCATGTTTACCACTACTAAAGAGACATTGTCAAAAATACATTATTCATTAAGTTGCAAAAGACTCTTATATCCTTGTTCTCTCTACATATATAATAAATAGTTATTGAAATAAAAAAATATATTTTCTTGTGTTTTCGAATTATACTTTTTCAAATTCAAACTTTTTATAATTTTTTTGGAATTTTTGTTTTTGAATTATTTTTTTTTCAAAATTTCTTTTTGAAAATCGAGAATTATTTTTGCTTTTCTAAAAATATTTTTATATTTTTAAGTATTTATTTATATATTTATTTTTATACATTTTGAAACTTATAGAAAGTATACCACTAAGCAGGACTCTGAGGATAGATAGAGATGCTTCACAAAGAATGGAAAATACACGGTCAAATCAGGATATCAGGTAGAATGGCTCTATCCAGATAGGGAAAGGCCACCATTAATTGGTTCCACCGTAGATGTCTTGAAGGTTTACTGCTGGAAAATATGTTGGCCACCAAAGTTAAAACATTTCCTATGACAATTAGTGACATGATGTATAGCAGTGAAAAATAATTTACATGCAAGGGGAATACAAGAGGATATTTGTTGTGGAAGATGTGGATCCCATGAGGAATCCATAAATCATGTGTTCTTTGAGTGCCCTCCAGCAATTCAAGTTTGGACTCTTTCGAAGATACCATCAAATCCAGCTATCTTTCCGACAAGTGCTCTCTTCACAAACATAGATCATCTGTTCTGGAGAGTGGTTCCGCAGATAGAAGATCATCAGTTTGCATGGATACTATAGTATATCTTGAAACTAGGAATAATAAAGTTTTCAGTAATCTGGATATTGATCCTTTGGATACGCTTAAATTGGCTGAAACATAATCAACATTGTGGGCTGAGGCACAAATATTGAAGGAGCAGAGGGCTATACCACCAATAGTAGCTACGATTCTGCCGTCAATTCCAGAAAGATGGTGTTTTGCGGATGGCTCATGGAAAGAGGGTGATACCTTTTCAGGACAAGGTTGGTATAGTACTTTAGAAGGATTTGATGGATTGTAGGGGGCGAGGAATGTTAGGGCTAGTCTCTATCCCCTTCATGCGGAGATGGAAGCGCTACTTTGGGCAATGGTATGCATGAAGAATTTACGTCAATCTAAGGTTACGTTTGCAACAGATTGTTCTCAATTGGTGAAGATGGTTTCGGAACCAGAAGAATGGCCAGCTTTTACAAATTATTTGAAAGATGTCAAGACCCTGAAAAAGAGTTTTACCCGATCAAAGATTATCTATGTACCATGAACGCAAAATACAAAGGCGGATAGACTAGCACGCAGTGTTAGGAAGCAGCCGTCTTTCGTCGTTCACATGGATGCAAATCACCCAGTTTGGTTTACAGAGTTAGTATAAGTTTGTAAAAGTCGATGACAAAAAAAAATTATATATTTATTAGAATCCTTAATTTCACATTCCAAAACTCTACTCCACCGCTCAACTCTAAACCCTAAGTCTAAATTAGTTAACTCTAGGGTTATAAATGTCTTTTACCCTTCATTAAAAGTGAGGGTAAAAGTGGTTAGTGTAAACATGAAAATTAGTACTATTAATGTGGTATTTTTGGCAATTTCCCCTCTAAAAATTAATAAAAACATGACAAGAAGCAATATAACATGAAAAATAAACAAAATAACCTAAAATCATAGTGAATATGACATGTGAACGAAATCACTTAGCAAATATGACAAATAAATAAAATAAATAAATACCAACTAAAGTTTTCAATTATTTCTAACTGATTTCTTATCACATGTTTATATTAATAATTTATAATTACCAACTAAAATTATTTTAAAATATGAAATCTAAATAAAATTACCAATTAAAATTACTAAGAACATGAAAAATAAATAAAGTACCTAAGATTATGGAGAATATTGATATACCATGGATTTTACCAGTTTTTAGCCATGGTATATAAATGTTTTAGAATCTATTTATTATGTTTTAGGAATCTTATTAGGGTCTTTAGTATGTTTTGGAGCAATGTGGTGATTTTGGAGCATTTTGGAAATAAAAATAGAAGAAATTCATAACAGTTCATCGAACCATCCAGAGTCGACAATCAGAGTCAACAGTCAATTATCTCTTGTCGTAAATCGACAGTGAAGCGCGAGAGCTGGCCACTTGAAGTCTAAGTTACACATAATTACATAACTACCCCTGGTTAACTTTGACCTAATATTTATGTGTTCTGTCATTGTATTGGACAATACACGCTTTCTTATTTTAATACCACAAAGTTTAGGGTTTTTATTGTTTGGAGTGAAGAACTAAAACTCCTTTAGAGATTTGTATTGGAACTCAAGTTATTCTACCTTATTCTACTTATACGATTTATTCAGATATTTGCTATGTTTGAGTAATTTATCTGTTAAGGTTATGAAGGATTAGCCAATATTATAGAATTTCTAAGGTGATAGCCATCTTTCAAGGAATTGCTTGTAATGATTGTGTTCTAAAGTAGCTAAGTAGAACCCTGATATTAAGATTGTGGACAACTATGATGGTAGGTTTTGCACCAGAATAGATTCCCTTGCGCTAGGATTGCTAGAAACAAGCGACATTTGATTTAGTTAAGACTAGTGAACCTATCGATTAACTAGCTAACGCTTCCCTTTAGATCTTTTGTGTGCCCTCATGTTTGGAGACCTGCATGACCAGGAGGGTCATCTGCGTAATGCAGCAGGTCAAAGGTTGGACGATCAGGAGTTGTAATCCTGATCCTGATGCAACTAATAACCAAATTGCTGATGCTGATTATGTTCATGCTGCTCGACCAAGAACGTTGGATGATTATAACCGTCCAGACCAATACTACACTAACAAGTTTGCTATTCGTCCTCCAGCTATCCACAGGAACGATTTCGAGCTGAAGCCTCAATACTTCACATTTTTGGGACAGACACCTTTCCATGGTCACCCACATGAGCATCCTATGAACCATCAGGAGAAGTTCGAGGATCTGGTTTCTGCATTAAGGCAGATGGAGTACTTGACGACTACCTTCTCTGCAAGCTCTTCAAGTACTCATTCGCTGGAGATGCTTCGCACTGGCTTAAGCAGTTACCACCATGATCTCTTACATCTTGGACTGACATCAAGAATGCATTATTGCGTAATTTATTTGATGAAGCATACGCTGAAGACTTGAGAAGCAAGATTGCTACATTCACACAAGAGCCTACAGACTCTTTCATAAGTTCAAGGATCAGATTCAAGTCCTATCAGAGAGATTTTCCACACCATGGATTCAACGAAGTGCATCTGCTCAATACTTTCTTCAAAGGCATTGCGATGGCATATCAGATGTCTCTAGACACTACGAGTGAGGGAAACTTCAACACCAGGAATTCAGAAGAGGCTGTGAGACTTATTGAGAACTTGGCATCTAGAAACAGTACCAAAAACACTGACTTCGAGAGAAGGAAATTGGTTACTGTCTTTGGAAAAGAACAGATGAATGATGTTAAGGCCAAGCTAGGCAGTGTTCACAAGCTTCTTAAGAAGCAGGTTAGCTTTGCAGAGGATGTAGAAGCTGTAGACGTCGGCGACGAAGATGGTGACGAGAAGAATGTGAACTTCAACAGTGGTACCAGTTTACAGAATCAGAGATATGGGAACCAGAGTGGCAACAAGAATTCCTATGGCAACAACGAGAGGAGAAACTACAACCAAAGTTCACAGTACTAGAAACCCTACAGCAACAACAGAACCAATGATAGTTCTTACTACCAGAATCCACCAACACAGACCCATGAAAGCAAGATCGATAAGATACTTGATCATATTCTAGAGAGCCAGCAGAAGCTGACAGTGGATTTCAATGAAAAGATAGATACTGTCTACACAACCTGAACACAAAATTTGAAACTTTAAGCACACATGTGAAGAAGTTGGAGACCCAGGTTGTTCAGACAAGAGAAGCTCTAAAGAGGCAAGAACCCTTAATAAAGAGCAAAGGAGATGAAGCACCACGTGAGTGCCATCATAGATGATGACTTCTGGCAAGTGGTTAAGGAGGAGAAGCTTCAAGAGGGTGATTTCGAAGTTGAAAGCTCTATGAGTTTTGGCAGTTCACACTGGTGTCGATCAACACTACGCGAGGAAAATCGACCGATGAAGCTAGAAGAGTACCGACCAACACATCCTGTCAAGCATCGATCGACACCATCCATGGAGTAAGTTGGATCGTGCGATACAGTGAAGATCATGACCCACAAAGAGTTTGCAACTCGACACCCTCATCCACCCTAGCCCTACCATGTGACTACAAAAGACATCGATCGGCAACATCAATCAGTCACCGATCGACAGAAGGAGTCAGGCAATCAACATGATTTCTCCTGCAGTGATCAACACCCGCCTTTCACCTACCGAATGTGGATACCTAGCATCGATGTGGCCAGACTGAATGCACTCAAAACCCCATCTTAACCTTCAGAGACATCAACAAACATCAACCAACAATCTGAAGATGGAACAGATCCAATGATCATTGACCAGACTATTGAGGGAAATACCTTGAGGAGAAGGAGAGAAACAATTCGCAAGCATCTAAAGAGAGGAGCTAATGAGAAAGCGATGGATATCATCACAAAAAGGGTTCTAAGGATCCTTATGGACAAGCCATGGGATGAGGTTTACTTTATCCACATATTTGTGGATGTTTTTATAAAGAAACCAAGAAGACTGGGACAAACATTGAGAGGATATTCCATCATGTTAGAGAGAAGATGAAGCAGAGGATTACACTGAAGAAGAAGAGTGATCCTGGAAAGTTTGTAGATCCCTTCTTGATAGGAGGCATTGATTACCCTTGTGCACTCTGTGACACAAGTTCTTTAGTCAGCATCATTCCTAAGGTGATGGTAGACCATCTAAGCTTACAGATAGAGCCTTCTGAGGAGTCATTCACTTTTGTGGATTGCTCTAAAAAGAATTAAGAAGGAATCGTCAGAAACGTTGAGGTGAAGATATGAAATGCCCTTGTTTTAGTGGATTTTTATGTCCTGGATATCAAGCTTCAAGAATTCTTCATGGCTACTGTAGGAACAGTTTGTAACATGCAGACTAAACAATTGTACCTGACACTCATAGACCCTAATGTCTACTATGACCTAGTGATAGTTGTCAAGCCACATACATCCTAAATGGAGGTTGGAGATGATCCAGGTTGCATAGCAGTTTGTTACTCCGATTCTTGAGTAGAACGCAAATCAGACGGTGAATCGACACCCAGCCTGAGCTTCGTTCGACAATTGGTTTGAGGCCACAATAGACATGAATCTTGAATCATCGATCGACAGGGCAGACGAAGAACACCGACAGAGCTTTGCGAATTCGACTGCTACCCATACAAAGAGGAAGATCCGTGTAGTGCAACCTATTGAGCAAGGAGTATATAGAGATAAGGATGGAAATGCCCAGACAATGGATGGGAGGATCATCGATGTTTCTAAGGAGGATATAGAAGCAATATTGGAGATGGCTGATAAGTCAGGAGGGAAGTATCTGAGTTTACTACAGTATGAGGGATGTTTTCAGATGCCTGGAGTTCGTCCTCCAGTACACTACCCACCGGCTAGGTCATACAGCAAAGACAACATCGAAGAACTCTTGAATGACATCTCTACATCAAAAAACATAATGTTTGATGAAATTTATGAAAAGATAGATGATGTTTATTTTCCTCTTGTTAACCCCAATTGTAGAATTATGAAGTCGGAAGAAGGCACTGAAATTGAAAGTGGTTTCAGCTCATACGATTATTCAGAGGCAGCAAGAAGACAGAACCAGAGGTGAAGAAGCAATCAAGAGCTTTGTTGGTACATGGTTCGAGATGAGCAGAGAAGATGTTGATACTTGTTTCCCAACAAGTATTCCACTACCTCCATTCACACCATAAACCATCCAAAAGGTCAAACCAAATAACTATAACAAAATGCTTAATGGGAGGCAACCCATTGGTAAACTTTTACTAAGTTTTATTTTACTTTTTTGCTAATTTTTCGTGTTTATTTTCAGAATAAAAAAATATCTGAGGAGAAAATTGTGCTAAGCATCGACCGATAGGACCGGCAGGTATCGATCGACAATTCATCATCCGCAGCAATCGATTGCCACTTAACTGTGTCGATCGACACTGATACCCAACGAGCAGGTATGTCTTTCTTCCTTGCTAAATTGAGTACTTTTGATTTATTTATTGATATCTTGCATATTTACATTGTTTTATCCATTCATCCATGAGCATTTTCATCATATAGATTAGGATTTAGACATGTTTAGGTTGCATTTTGCATACATGAGTCTCTATTAGGTACTGGAGTACCACATGAGGTTATTTGGAGCTCAAAAGAGGTGAAAAGGTGACCATTGGACGAACCGAGCATGGGAGCGACCTCCCGGAGCGACATCACGAAGTCGCTGTGTCCCACTTCTCAGAGCGACCTTCCTAAAGCGACACCATGAAGTCGCTCGCGTTCTCATTACTCCGAACAGTCTTAGATGACCCTGGAGCGACCTCTCAGAGCGACCTACCAAGGTCGCTCCCGATCTCAGAGCGACCTCCCGGAGCGACACCACGAAGTCGCTCGCATCTCACACCCCTCTCGGAGCGACCTCCCAAAGCGACACCCCGAGGTCGCTCGCGTCTCTATGGCGAGACGACACGAAGCGAAGCCTGGAGCGACCTCTCAGAGCGACCCACTGAGGTCGCTCCCGAAGGCCGGAGCGACGTGCCGGAGCGACATGCCGAGGTCGCTCCGCGCCTATTATCTGCTCGATTTCTATTTTACTTAAGGGCCTTTTGGTCATTTCATTATGCACGTTTTACATTTCTAAAACCTATGTTTTAAACATCTTTTGTAGCCACCAGAGGCAGATTATCTTTTATCTTTTGATCTATTGAGAAAGACACAAGAACTCTCTTGAGAAGTTCATCTTTTGGATTTTGATTGTTATGTTCTTGTGTTCTTGTTGATTTCTTATCTATTTCTCTACATGATTAATCTGAAATCCAATATGGGTTTAAGAGGAATCATGGAGATTAGTGAGTAATCACCTTTTGAATTCATGGGTTAGGGAGATTAAGGGTGATTAGGTTAGAGCTAGGATGTTTTAGTGTAGATCATTCATATTTCCTTGCTAGTAGAGTAATCATAATGCATCTTCTGAGTTGGCCACTCAAAAGTTGATCCTTAGGCATTTCTCACCCGAAAGGTGTTCGATGAAATGCCCGAGACAACTCTCCTAGGCTTTTAGTATACTTTGCCAAAGACATTTGTTGTTAAAGATGCTAAGATAGCTAATAGACTTGTTAGTAATGATTGCTTTCATATTATTCAACCAAAGACATTTGATGTTTGAGATATGTTAGCAAATGAGCATTCATCTAGACATAGAGCTTGCTTAGAATTGTGTCTAGGCTTAAGGTTGATAGTTTGATTGATCATTTGCCATCCTTAGTTCGATACTTGATCACCCAAGGTCTAATCCCTATGCCCATGAGTTCTCTTTTCCCTTAGTTAAGAAAGTATCATTCTGTTATTGCTTTCTAGTTTAGTAGTAGCTTAAAACCCATCTAAATCATTGGTTGCACTTAGATTAAGTGAGTACTTGCATTCTCGGTGCTTTGATATCCCTCAGAACTGGTTCGACAATCTTTTATACTACAACATTTGTCTTAGGAGCCTTGAAAACTCCTAACATCAAATTGGCGCCGTTGCCAAATTCTGAGTAGATTTGAACATTGAGATTTAGTCACTTGCTTGAGACTAAGTCATTTTTATTTTCTTTTGTTACTGATTCTCTTTCTTCACCTCCCTTTAATCTACAGGTGTATGAACTTGAGGAGCAGGGGTCCATCAAACCTAGTTCCAATAGCTGCAGACATCAGAGCTTTAGAGAGAGAGTGTGCTAGAAAGAGAAGAGAAGAAGAGCAACAGGCTCACTTGCAGAGATTGGATACTGATATGGGAGACATACCTCAAAACCAACAGCGAGCAGCGCGACCCATTGGCACTTATGACCGCCCCAACATTCATGGTCATAGATTGGGAATCCGAGCACCAGCTGTGGCAGCCAACAACTTTGAGATCAAATCAGGACTCCTCAACGTGATCGAGAACAACAAGTATCATGGCTTGGCTCTAGAGGATCCATTTGATCACTTGGACAGGTTCGACAGCTACTGTGGGTTGTCAAAAACCAATGGTGTGTCCGAAGATGCCTTAAAGCTCAAGCTATTCCCTTTCTCTTTGGGGGATAAGGCACGTCAGTGGGAGAAGTCTCTACCCAGCGACTCCATCACCACTTGGGATGACTGCAAGAAAGCATTCTTGGAGAAGTTCTTCTCTACTTCAAGAACTGCTAAGCTGAGAAACGAGATTTCCAGCTTTCAACAGAAGAACTTGGAAGGCTTCAGTGAAGCCTGGGAGAGATTCAAGGGCTACCAAGCTCAATGCCCACACCATGGCTTTTCTAAGGAGAGCTTGCTGAGCACATTCTACCGTGGTGCTCTTCCTAAGTACAGAGCCAGACTGGATACAGCTAGCAATGGGTTTTTCTTGGGGAGAACTGAGGAGGATGCAGAAGAGCTGGTTGACAACATGGTAAAGAGTGATGCAGTCTACAGTGGAGACCACGACAGAGGCAGTAGAACAGATGATAAGCAGACGAGGAAAGAGATCAAAGCTTTGGAAGACAAGATCGACCTTCTCATTGCTGAAAAAGCCACCCAAGAGCAGCTGAAGTTTGTTGGTAACTCCAGGCAGGAAGATCCACTTGCTGTCAATGAGGTTGAGGGTTTGGAAGGTCAGGAAGAGTTGTGTTTCATCAACAACAATGGTAGCTGGTACAAAAAGGAGCCCAACTTTCAGTACAACAACTACCAACAGAAATCCTATCCCAACAACCAACAGAGTGGTTATCCGCCTAGAAACAACCAGCAAGGCAGCTATCAGCCTCAGCAAAACCCCTCGTCTGGTTCCTCTGCTCCTCAAGAGAGCAGCACTGATACCTTACTGAAACAAATCTTGGAGTCTCAGACTAGAAGTGAGAAGCATGTTGGTTATGAGTTGAAGAACCTTCATACCAAGATTGATGGGAGCTACAATGAGCTCAACAACAAATTCTCACACCTTGCTTCTACAGTCAGGAATTTAGAGAATCAGTTTGCTTCCATGAACACTCACCAGAATCGCCAGCAAGGATCTCTACCTGGAAAGTCTGACCAAAACCCCAAGGAGGCCAAAGCTATCACCCTTAGGAGTGGTAAGCAGTTACCTCCTAAAACCCTCACCAAGGATGCTGAGAAACTAGGTGAGGGGGTTGCCATCAACATAGATGATGAAGTGGTGATTGTTGATGAGAAGATCAATGACGAGATCTTGGAAAAGATAGTGGAAGCCAAAGGTAAAGGAAAGGTTGGGGAAGAGAAGAAGACAGTAAAAGATGGTGAAGTTGTTACTCCAGCAAGTGAAAGTTCTTTTGTTCCTCCTCCCTATGAACCCAAACTACCATTCCCTGGTAGATTCAAGAGGCAGCTGCTAGAGAAATACAAGGCTCTGTTTGAGAAGCAAATGAGTGAAGCTCAGGTTGCAATGCCCATCATCGATGCTTTTATGTTGATTCCTCAATACAGCAAGTTCTTGAAAGATGCTGTAGCTGCAAAGAAGAAGGAGATGGAAGGCATGATGATTCTTACCCATGAGTGCAATGCCATCATCCAGAGGCTTGATGTTCCAGAGAAATTAGAGGATCCAGGAAGCTTCACACTACCTTGTGCTCTTGGACCTATGGTATTTGAGAAAAGTCTCTGCGATTTGGGAGCTAGTGTCAGCTTGATGCCTTTGTCTGTTGCAAAGAAGCTTGGATTCACTCAGTACAAGAAGTGTAGACTCTCTCTGGTGTTAGCTGATCGTTCAGTGAAGTATCCTGTGGGCATCTTAGAGGACCTCCCTGTGAAGATTGGAAGGTATGAGATACCTACAGATTTTGTGGTGCTTGAGATGGGTGAGGAGGCTCAAGATCCATTGATTCTAGGAAGACCATTCTTAGCTACAGCAGGAGCTATTGTTAATGTGAAGGAAGGCACGATTGATCTCCATTTGGGTAAAGAGAACATCCTCCACTTTGACATCAAGAGGAAAATGAGGAAACCAACTGTGTTCGGGCAAGCCTTCTACATTGAAGAGATGGACACTCCTGCTGATGAGCACCTTGAAGAGTTACCACCTGAGGACGACGAGGAGGGAGCATCTCCCTCTACTCATTCCCCATAGAAGGTAACCCACCACACTCCCCTGTATATACCATTTTATTTTTGCATATTAGTCTTCTTTTCGGTATCTCTCTCTCTACTTGACAACACAGAGACTGTGTAACTCAAGTTTGGGGGAGGTACCAAGTATTTGATCATGTTTGCTTTGATGTTGTTTCATTGAGTCATGCATTGCATACCTATTTGCATATAAAAAAAAAAAAAAAAATCAATCATTTAGTTTGCATCATTTGCATTTCTAGGAGAGTCTAGAGCATATAGGTTGCATTCACTTGCATTGGGAGCAATGATTTTAAATGCCTTGTAAAGAACACTACGTTGCACCTGAGTAGCTTTTGCACCTCTCAAAAAGACTTGTATGTTTCGAGCCTTGAAAACTCTTCCTGAAACTTGTTGATTGCTGAAACTCAGTCTTTGAAGCCAACTACAACCTTATTTGAACTGAACGAACTTAATGCTTCTTGCTCATGGTCCCTTGTGTACTGAGTCATGGCTATACACACTTGAGTTGTCACATCCTTTATGCCAATCTTATTTTGACAAACTCTAGTGGTAGACCACTCCCAAAACCTTCCCTCCTTTTAAGCTTTCATTGTTTGATGAGTGAGGCCTTTTTCGGAAAGTCTTACATGTGCATAATGTTGAGAGTATCGGGAACGACAATGCTTGATCTTCATTCTTGCTAGATTGGGCACTCTATTGTCTAGCTATAGGTGGGGGGTGAGTGTTGTGATTATGATTTGGGAGGAATGAAAAGGAAAAGAATAGACTCTTTGTGCTTAAGTGAATTGTTTTATTGGGATAAGTAGAGAAGCCTCTAGCTCAAGTTTTGAAAAGTCTTGGCCCCCAGCCTAAAAAAAAAAAAAAAAAAAAAAAAAAAAAAAAAAAAAAAAAAAAAAAAAAAAAAAAAAAAAAAAAAAAAAGGGGGCTAGCAAAGTTGTTAAGAGCTAAGAAATGTTTTGAGGTTGTGAAAAATCCCTTGTAGATTTCAAAGAGAAAGAGTTGATGTTCTTAGGATCTTTTGGTGAGAGATGTGAGTTGGGTTTGACATTTGGGAATGATTGTGTAATTGTATGTTTGGGAAAAGGGTAGAACAATGGAGATTGAGCATTGTATGCATGAGTTGATCCCTTTCTTAGATATATTATGTGCAATGTCAAGGCTACTTGTTTTGAGAGTAAACCACCTTAAAGATCATATGTTTTGAACCTCTTGAATCACTTGAATAAAAGCCTTCCCTTACCCAACCAAATGACTTGGACCAACTGACCATTTGCAAGAATTCACCTGATGTTTTGTGCTTAATGAATGTGAGAGTTGGTTGATTTGAATGTGTGGATGCTTGATGATGAGTGTAAGAACAAAAAGAGTTAAGATAGGCCTAGAGAAGCTAGAGTGTAATAAGAGAGTGTGCTAGTTGTGTTTCTTTTGGCTATGTGCTCCCTCCTTCAACCTCTCTCCCTATGAGTTCTAGAAAGTTCACTTGTGGACAAGTAAAAGAACAAGTTTGGGGGAGTTGATATCTTGCATATTTACATTGTTTTATCCATTCATCCATGAGCATTTTCATCATATAGATTAGGATTTAGACATGTTTAGGTTGCATTTTGCATACATGAGTCTCTATTAGGTACTGGAGTACCACATGAGGTTATTTGGAGCTCAAAAGAGGTGAAAAGGTGACCATTGGACGAACCGAGCATGGGAGCGACCTCCCGGAGCGACATCACGAAGTCGCTGTGTCCCACTTCTCAGAGCGACCTTCCTAAAGCGACACCATGAAGTCGCTCGCGTTCTCATTACTCCGAACAGTCTTAGATGACCCTGGAGCGACCTCTCAGAGCGACCTACCAAGGTCGCTCCCGATCTCAGAGCGACCTCCCGGAGCGACACCACGAAGTCGCTCGCATCTCACACCCCTCTCGGAGCGACCTCCCAAAGCGACACCCCGAGGTCGCTCGCGTCTCTATGGCGAGACGACACGAAGCGAAGCCTGGAGCGACCTCTCAGAGCGACCCACTGAGGTCGCTCCCGAAGGCCGGAGCGACGTGCCGGAGCGACATGCCGAGGTCGCTCCGCGCCTATTATCTGCTCGATTTCTATTTTACTTAAGGGCCTTTTGGTCATTTCATTATGCACGTTTTACATTTCTAAAACCTATGTTTTAAACATCTTTTGTAGCCACCAGAGGCAGATTATCTTTTATCTTTTGATCTATTGAGAAAGACACAAGAACTCTCTTGAGAAGTTCATCTTTTGGATTTTGATTGTTATGTTCTTGTGTTCTTGTTGATTTCTTATCTATTTCTCTACATGATTAATCTGAAATCCAATATGGGTTTAAGAGGAATCATGGAGATTAGTGAGTAATCACCTTTTGAATTCATGGGTTAGGGAGATTAAGGGTGATTAGGTTAGAGCTAGGATGTTTTAGTGTAGATCATTCATATTTCCTTGCTAGTAGAGTAATCATAATGCATCTTCTGAGTTGGCCACTCAAAAGTTGATCCTTAGGCATTTCTCACCCGAAAGGTGTTCGATGAAATGCCCGAGACAACTCTCCTAGGCTTTTAGTATACTTTGCCAAAGACATTTGTTGTTAAAGATGCTAAGATAGCTAATAGACTTGTTAGTAATGATTGCTTTCATATTATTCAACCAAAGACATTTGATGTTTGAGATATGTTAGCAAATGAGCATTCATCTAGACATAGAGCTTGCTTAGAATTGTGTCTAGGCTTAAGGTTGATAGTTTGATTGATCATTTGCCATCCTTAGTTCGATACTTGATCACCCAAGGTCTAATCCCTATGCCCATGAGTTCTCTTTTCCCTTAGTTAAGAAAGTATCATTCTGTTATTGCTTTCTAGTTTAGTAGTAGCTTAAAACCCATCTAAATCATTGGTTGCACTTAGATTAAGTGAGTACTTGCATTCTCGGTGCTTTGATATCCCTCAGAACTGGTTCGACAATCTTTTATACTACAACATTTGTCTTAGGAGCCTTGAAAACTCCTAACATCATTTATCCACCAATCTTCGACTGGATAACACTGGGACAATGTTGTTTAAGTCTAGGTAGAGGTTTACTAATATTGTGCTTTATTTTGAGTTTTATTCATTGAGTTTTTACTAAGTTTTTATTAAGTCAAGAAAAGGGATAATGATCTTTTTAAAATTTGATTGCTACTCTAACCACTCTCTAGCACCATCTAGATTTATTGACTGCATGATGTATTAGATAGAAACAGTGCAGTATATCACATACTACTCACATCCACAATTACTGAGAATGTTTGGAGAAACCAAAGCTGACTTCCAACCTTAATCTACGTAACTCGCTTATCTTGGAGCATGGTATACATTGGTTTGGAGTCCCCCCGAGAGTCTGGAAGGTATTAGACTTAATGTCTCTGGTTCCCCTTTCACCTCTCTTCAGCATCCATCTATTATAAAAGATTGAGATGATTGCCTAAGATGCAGAGGGGTAGGTACATTACCTATGACCCCACTATTCTAATTCAAAGGAATGATCACACATCGTTGGAAGCGAGGTATAGGTACATTACCGATGACCCCACTATTCGCCTGCACTTTGCCAAATAAAAAAAAATCGAAAAAGAAAAAAGAAAGAAAGCAAAGAAAAAGATTCAAAGAAGAGAAAAGAGAAAGGAAAAGAACCTGATAGTTACCTGTAGGTCCAATTACTTGCCTGGGTTGATTCCATGTGTCCCTTGATTGTTACTCCCAAGATGTAGCCTACACATCTAGCTTTATGCAGAAATGAGGTCAGTAGAGGGGTACGTCATGCGCTATCAATGGAGTTATGTGATGTATTGTATAGTGACTAAGCTCAAATTTGGTACATTGAATCATCTCTGTGGTTAGCAATTATTCATTCCCACCATTCATATTTGCAGAAGTGAGAGTACTGAATTTAAATTATGTGAGTCACTGCTGTTTTCAAAATCTCTTTCATTAGGACAATAAAAAGGTAAGTTTGCGGGAGTCGATATACCATGAATTTTACCAGTTTTAGCCTATATAAGTGTTTTACAATCTATTTATTATGTTTTGGAGTCTTTTTAACTATTTATAGGTTCAGATACATTTTGGAGCAATGTGGTGATATTGGAGAATTCTAGAGATAAAGACAGAAGAAACTCGTAGCTAGTTGTTCATCGAACCAGCCAGAGTCGACATTTAGAGTCAACCATCAATCGACAAACATCTCTTGTCGTCGATCGACAGCAAAGCGCGAGAACGGGCCGCTTGTTCATGACCGACTTGAAGCCCAAGTTCCATATAATTGCATAACTAGCCGTGGCCGACTTCGACCTAATATTTATGTGCACTACCATTGTATTGAGCAACACGCGCTTTCTTATTTTCATACCACAAAGTTTAGGGGTTTTACTAGTTTGGAGAGAAGATCCAAGACTCCTTGAGAGCTTTGTATTGGAATTTCAGTTTTTCTACCTTATTCTATTTATGCAGTTTATTCAGATATTTGATATGTTTTGTTTTGCTATGTTTGAGTAATTCATCTATTAGATTTATGGTTCAATTAGGGTAATGAAAGATTAGCCAAAACTATAGAATTGCGAAGGTGATAGACATCCTTTAAGGAATTTCTTGTAATGCTTGTGTTTTAGAGTAGCTAACTAGAATTTTGATATTAGAAATGTGGACAACTACGACGGTAGGTTCTGCACTAGAATAGATTCACTTGAGATATGATTGCTAGAAACAAGCGGCATCTGATTTAGTTAAGACTAGTAAACTTATCGATCAACTCGCTAACGCTTGCCTAAAGAAGTATCGATCGACGCTAAGTCAATAACATCGATCGACGCTCGATCCGTATCAACAAACGACAGCTGAGATACTGGACTTAATCAATAGAATTGATTCACAACGGAAGCTGGAAACGTTTTGCATTAGATTTTGAGTTCTAGGGTTGTTAACCTAAACATTCTTGTTGCTATAATATTGATTATCTGAAACCTTAGATCTAGCTATATCTATTAGGTGTTTACAACCTCAATCAAAGTGAACAATTGTTTGTTTATCCTGTTTTAATTTATTTACTGTTTTAAACCTATTTGCCTAGATTAATCATTGTTGCTTTAGATCCTATTGTGTATCTTTGTTTTTTGTGGATTCGCTCGCTAAGTATTACAACTGAATCTCTTATTTGAGAAAGTAAAGTCACTCTTTATGATAATTTGAACGATATCAAATATGAAACATAAGAAAAACTAAAATTACTAAGGATATAAAAAATAAGCAAATTATCTAAAATTATGAAAATATGACAAATAAGCAAATTAATTGAAATCATGGAGACCATGGCAAAGTCATCAAAATCACTTCATAGATAATATATATAAAATTATATTGTATCATGTAAAATAATAAATAGCAAATTTTTTAACCACCAGCATTAGTAATTTGAATAAAAATTATAAATTACGGTAAAAAGTTTTATAAATATAAAATTTTAAAGATGGAATGACTTTAGATTTATTTGCACAATTTTCTTGTAAATAGCTGTCTTGTAACTTTATTCCTTTTTCCTTTTCTTTTCTTTTCATTTCTTTTCTTTTCTTTTCTTTTCCTATTTTTATCATTTCTTACTTCATCCACTAAATCAAAAGCTATTTCGAATGGGTGGGTAAAGATTATCGATACGATTTTCTTTTGTTCTGAATAAATTCGTTTAATAGTTTAATAGAAAGTTATTTTTCCTTAACTGATACTCCAACCTGATTTACGGAATATAACACTTCGAGCTTAGCTGGTCGTAAGAATTAGAGACAAAACTAAATAAACTTTCTAATATTTTGAAAGATAAAACTTAGTTTCTGAAGTTTAAATAGTAAAATCCTGTCTGATAGACTGAGAGAGTGGATTGTGATTGTTATATTCCGCTTTATCTTTTGTTTTCTCTTTAGTAAAAAAAAAAAGGAACGACTTGCCTCCAATCAGCAAAAACTTAGATTACTCAACTTTACCCTCCACTATCAAAAGTTACACCGAGCCACTCCACTATACTACAATCTTGTCGTTTTCACCCCCAAATTTCATAAAATACTATGATAAAACCCATCAAATTGATATTAAAACCTAAACATAATCACAATTCCCATACATCTTCAAGCACAAACAATGTACGTGACGAGGACATTGTCGCAGTTCAGAAAATACCAGAAGACACTATCGGAGGAGTCACCGGAGGGTCCATTCTCCGGTGTTTTAGTTATCACAGACGAAGAAGCAGAAACAGATGATACCTTCTGTTTCGGCATGTGTAAGAGGACAAAAATAGAGAAGCTTCCGTTCCCTCAAGACAAGATCTTATCAGTTGTTCACACAGACAGTTCCGGAAACAGAGATACTTCGGTTAAGAAGGTCTTGTTCATACCAGCTCTCGATCAACCATTGTCTTCGAATCGGTATTATGTTGTTCACGCAAGAGGCAGACATAAAGGGTAAGAAAAAAAAAACACAAAAATCCAAGTCAGAGGCGTTAAATTAAGATTTGAGTTGGTGTCTTTAGCCGTTTGGTGATAAAAAGCATAAATAAAATTAGGAGCGAGTGTAGTGAAGTCTTCTTCTCTCTCTTTTTTTTTTTTGCAGGAAAGTTTGTGTGTGTTCTAAGGAGATAGAGAAAGGTCTATGCTGTTTCCCGGATATCTTGCATGAAAAAAAACCTAAACCTTTGGATCCAAGAAACATTTATCAGACCGTGAAGATCAACCGGCATCATGACAAGACGTTCTTTGCAAAATCTATGGCCCCAGATGGCACACCACCTTCATTTCTCAAGAAGAAAGGGTGGGAACTACGAGCCTCTAGGAGCTTGCATCCGAGGAGACCTAGAGAAGCTCTAGGCCTAGACGATGAGCTAAGAGCCCGTCTGCCTGAATTTGGATTCTCAGTTTCAACAATTCGGTCTGGGAGTGTGATAGTAGGAGAATGGTATTGCCCATTTATGTTTGTGAAGGAGAATTGTAGTGTAAGTTATCAGATGAAGAAGTCGATGTTTTATAGGATGACACTATCTCAATACTGGGAACGGATCTACCATTGTGAAAACAATAACTTGGGTGACACAAACGACGAAAACAATGATGAAGATGAAGGACTGGTGAGGGTAGAAGCGAATGTGTTGAGAGAGGCGAATTATGTGAAGGGTATAGAGGCGGTTAAGGAAGAGAAAGAAGGGAATGGAGGGTTTTATTGGTATATACCGGTTCAAGGTTTGCGGGGACGGGGGGAGAGGAGGAGGAAGACGTGTTCCGGATCTGCGGTGGGACTGAGTTTCGTGGTAGTGGAAAGAATGAGAAGGGTAATGGAGGAAGGAGGATGGGTGGAAGGAGGGAGGAAAGTGGTAAGAGTGGAGAGAGATGAACAAATTGGTGTTTCTAGAAGAGATTTTAGAGATTTGAATGGTAATAATAATAGAGAATGGAGGAGATTTGGGTGTTATGTGTTGGTGGAGAGCTTTGGATTGAGAAGAGCAGATGGAGTTTTGTTGGTTAAATGTTTATTTAGACATACTCAAAGACTGAGATGTAAGTGGGAGTGACCACTAGTTATGTTGTATTACAAAAATATATATTTACTAAAATTCAATATAACCCTTACTGCTGGGACCTAATCTTGCGGTCAGCTCAGCCCAAGAATGATTATAGCCATATTCTTTTGTCAACCGCGACGTCAGCGGCAGCGTCTAGAAAAATAACGTTAGCAGAGAACAAAATAGTCATGGAAGAAATAGAAACAGCCGCCAGAAACGATCGCTGGTGCTATCCAAGGCTTCTCTAATGGACACCATTATTTTCAGCGTCATCTTCTGTGTGTAATATGTCTCTCGCGTCTTAATTAAGCGATACATGATAACTCCGTCTTTTTCTTTTTGCTCGTTTTTTTTTTGACGCTGCCGCTGCCGCCGCGGTTGACAAAAGAACAGGGCTTATAACTCAATATGAGCCTTAGGACCGAAGATGAAGAATAGGCTCGAGGTCCACGATCAAATTCGATCTCAATCTCAACCAAGTCAAAGGAAATTCCGATATTTTTGCAGTCAAGTTACCAAAACGAGAAGATATTAGAAGTTTGAAAACAACTTTGAGCAGTATAAAAGGATAAGAGAACAAGAGGGGGAGACACATTCATATCCGCATACACACTCACAGATCGACCTCGAGCTCTAGTTCCCTATACATTTCGGCCTTGTTTTGGATCTTGATCTTCATTAGATTAGTTTATTCTTATTCACAAACACTTGTAAACCCGTTTGGAGCAACATACGGCATCAGTTTGGTTCCGGTATTTGTTAAATATTTAAAAAGTTAGAAATTTTGTTTTTCTGATAAATATCAAATTTCGTGTTTGGGATAAAACTTTCTATAATTAAAATAATTTTAAATATTGCAGATAATTTTTTTTGTAATTCTATTTTTTGGTATTTCGATTTAAAAATAATATTTTATTATTTTAAAATTTGATGATTATAAGTATATAAACTATATTATAAAAATTAGGTGTACTCATACAGTTCTTGGTTCTGTTTCGATTTTTTTGGTCTTTATTTGATTCTGTTTTTCTGTTCTGGATAAAGATTAGTTAAGATCAGAATAATATTTTTGAGTCGTGATTTGATACCACATATTTTAATGGGCTTTTTGCAAATATGACTCAAAACTTGAAGTTAAACACAAAACTAACCCATGTTTTTTTAGAACTTTGACTTGCCTCTTTCACCCTCAAAGTTCATATTATTCACGAAAATGCCATCACTTTTTTCTTTCGAACATGCAAATTTTACTCTATCACCCTCATCTTCCTCAAGAATTCACAATATTGCAATTGCCATCAATACACCAACCACACTCTTAATGCACCTAAAAATTGATTTACACTCTTTCTTTCTCAATTCTTATGAACTAAAAACAACATTTCTTTCACTTTCTCTCCATATTCATCCAAAAACCCCAAAATTTTGATTCTAAAATTTTTATGGTTCATAGAGCCATTGAAGCTTACGATTCTTGGTGGGTCACTTTTGTTTGAGATTCTCGATGCTTGGAAAAGACATATGTGTGCTAAACAAGTTATCTCACTGATTGAAACTATGAAATCAGTTTTTTTTTCCCATATTTCATATGGCCCCTTAGTTTTCAAAGTTATTTACACTTGAATGCCATTGAAGTAATAAATTTACCTACTTTTTAGTATTCTTGTCTTTTATAGTTTAATTAATGCATTTTCCTAAAATAAAGTATAACAAATTATGTTTATTTATTTAAAAAATGTTTCATATAATCTGGGTAAACAATAAATTATACTTAATCAATGTCAAAAATATAACAAGATTTTATTATTACAGAGTGGTTATTTTTTATTTTGGTATATTAACTACGCCTAAAAAACATAAAAGTGTTATAAAAATACATAATATAAACAACAAAATTTTAAATAATATATTGAATTATTTAATCGTATAAATCAAATATAAAAATAGATAACCATTTTATTTTACATTAAAATTTTGATCCATAAAAAATACATATGCACGAACACACGAGTTATATTTTAAAAATAAAGTTGTAACAGTTGACGGATCAAAAAATAAAATAAAATTATTCATTATAAATTCTAAAATAATTGTGCTTAGAAATATATTAAATAACTATTTAATATATATATAAATTTTAAAAACATATATTACCATTTATATAAGATAAATATTTTTTTTTTGCAAACCAAAAATGAATATCCGCGGGTGCGCGGGTCAAGCTCTAGTAATATATATAACATAACTAAACCTTTTAAAGGGATACAAGAGACACGGAATTTTAGTGTCACAGAATTATTCAGACATGATAATATATAACATTCCACAAAAATATATTCAAATAACTACAAAACTAGATATAAAACAAAACACATTAGATTTTTTTTTTTTAAATGTTAGATGCTTTTTTTTTTTTGACAGCAAGACATTCACAGACTCATATTGACTCTGTAAACCAAATCGGCAACTCTGCATCCATATGAACGACGAAAGACGGTTGTTTCCTAGCACAACGTGCCAAGCTATCCGCCCTTAGGTTCTCCGTTCAGGGTACATGGACGACGTCTGAGTTGATGAAGCTTCTTCGTAAAAGCTTGATATCTTCCAGGTAGCTTTCAAATGCTGGCCATTCTTCTGGTTCCGAAACCATCTTCACCAATTGAGAACAATCCGTTGCAAACGTAACCTGAAATTGTCGTAAGTTTTTCATACATTCCATTGCCCAAATCAACGCCCCCACCTCCGAGTGAAGAGGTGATAGACACGCCCTTACATTCCTTGCTCCCAATAAACCATCAAAACCCGGTAAGGTACTATACCATCCTTGTCCCGAAAATAGTTCCTTCTCTATCCACGAACCATCTATAAAACACCATCGTCCTGTAGTTTCTAATATAGGTATGGTCTGCACTTGCCTCTCCCTTCTTTGATCAGTGATTACCTGTGCTTCAGCCCAAAGTGTCGATTCTACTTCTGCTAATCTAAGTGTTTCCCTTGGATCAATATCCAGATTACTATAAACTTTATTGTTCAGACCTTTCCATATATACCATAATTTGTTCAAATTTGGAAAACATTGTTTTGCTAATCTACTTCTGCTAATCTAAGTGTTTCCCTTCTTTAAATGTTAGATTCTAATTTGTTCAAATTTGGAAAACATTGTTTTGGCTCTAAAAACTCAGATTCATGTGTCAAATTTTCTTGGTACTTGAAAGATTACAACTTTTCTTACCATGAAAAAAAAAGAAATGTTATAACTTGCATTGTTGTGTATAGCTTGCATTGTTTCTGTTTGCTTTTGTATATTCTCTGTGAGCTCATGGTGGTTATACATTTACAGGTGTTTGATCTTACATATGTGAAACACCATGAATTTGCACGATGCGAGACATTTACAGCGAAAAAAAGATGAAAGCAAAGTTAATAAGTAACAATAATAGCGCTTACCACTAATATCAAATGTATTAAATAACTTACATTTTCAGATTCCTACCACCTCACCCGAACTATATGGGTGAACTATATAGTATTGTATATGCATCAATTTTTTGATATGAACACGGCCATCAAAATTTAACGCAATACATCTTAACATTTATAAACCTTCTACACCCAAAAAAACTTGAAAACCATTAACGTTATTATGCATCCTCTTGCAAATCCAAACTTGAAATACATACAATGAAAATATACAATTATATAGAAATATATATCACACGATACTCATATCCCGCGCGTAGCGCGTACCGACCCTAGTTTACTATATTTGCATACATGCTCGATTTAACACTATATGTGCACAACACGCTAGAATATATGTGTAATATGTATAAATAAATGTTACAAAAATGAAATATAGAAAGAAAGATAATGTTAATTAATATTTGTCTACAGAAAAAAAATTCATCGCCGGGACATTAATATATTATTTTTGCATCTCAATTAGTAATTCATATAATAATAAATTGTTATACTAATAAAATTACACTAGATGATAACCCGCGCGCATGAGCTGTGTGAGTTTTTATATTATTGTTGGTTTACTAAATGACTTTATCATTTTGCAACACTACAATCTTTATCGATTGTGAAATGACGAAACCAAATGTTGATCTCATAAATGTATCATCGTTGTTGAAGAGTTAATGTATTACAACTCATTTTAGTTATTTTAAGACTTCATATGCTCAAAACAAAATTAGGTTTTGCGGCTGACACAAATCACAAAAACAATATAAACAACATCGATTATAAAATGACGAAAGGTGATTAGGTTTTTTGCTCTCGATTTATTTACTATTGACTCTTAAGTTATTTCATTTTCTACTTCTATAAAATTGTGCTTTCGTTCTCGTTTTCGTCTCACTGATATCAGTTTTTTTTAAACTTCTTATGTAAATTCGGTGAATTACATAAGTGTCAATTTAAAAAATAAATATCTGTAAAAAATAGTTCCACTCCAGATACATATTTAAGAATCAAACTTCTGAAAAAATCACCGGCAAACTCTATTCACATATTAGTGTTCAAATCTAATATATCAAGCTGCTATAGAATATAAGTGCATACTCGAAATATAATGTATGTCTAGTATATATTCACCAGTTCAGTCTAAAAATCATTGAATTCTAGAACAACAAAATAAATTACTTATGTTATTAACTTACGTTTTTGAGGTTTAGTTACTTAAGAGTATACAGATAAATATAAATATAAATATATATATATATATATAATACTTTATCATTCTAATATATGTAAAATATGTATAAACTAATAACTTTTTGGTTTATTAAATGATAAACCAGAAAACTTATAAAACATTGTTCATGTCAGATTTAGTGAATTATGAGATGGTTGTGTGATGAGATTGATATCACTCAAATTACCCTAAAGAGCGTTACTCTCATCAAAAGAGGTCGAGTTATAGTACTTAGAGATCGAATCCACTAGGAGCTAGGGAACTGATTAGATCTAATAGTTTTATGATTAAGCTAGGCTAATAGGTTTTAAAGCAGTAAATAAAGCAAGTAATAAATAAAGCAATAAACAAGATGAACAAGGTAATTGTTCAGCTTGGCAAGGAGTAGTTGGATGGAAGGATGGTTGCTAGATCTAGGGTTTCTATTCAGGTGTTGGAGATTATAATTCCTATAGGTACCTATTTGTTGCATGCATGATATGTTAGAGCTCAACCGCTTAACTCAGTGATCAGCTGTTTGTACCTATTTGTTGCATGCATAGGTACCTATTTGTTGCATGCATGATATGTTTCACTGGTTAACTCGCTAGATCTCGTGTCTCAACGGTTAGTATGTTGACAACGAAAGAGTGTCGATCGATGGTCCTATTGGGACATCGACCGATACACCTTTACCTACGTCGACCGATAGTCAGTTGAGGACATCGATCGGCGGGTTCTAGCCAGGCCTATGCGCGAGTATGATATGCCCTATTAAGATACTAAATTGGCGGTTAGCCCTCTCTAGCAGTCCTAATATGATAGATAGATGTCATGATGGGATAACAAGGGTGCTTGAGTATGCAATCCTATGATCAAGTTCTAGTTAATTACTCTAAAACAAGCAATGAATACAAATCTATCATGAATATCACAACAAGGTAGATCTATAGTTTGGGGCTAATCCTACAAACCTATCTGAACCCTAAACCTAACAGGTGGATCTATTCAGACATGAAGTTTGTCACATAAATCATAGATGAATAGATGTAAAACTGAAATAGAAATGATTAAGAAAACCAATAGAGTTCCAGGAGGACTCTGATAGGAGTTCCTCCCTTCTTTCCTCTCAGAGAAACAATGGAAATGAAAGCTAAAGAAGTCTAGAAAGCGTAGCCGTCAACAATGGCTTAGAAATGACATAAATAGGGTTTCTGGTCGTCCATGGGCATTCTGGTAATTTGTGGCTTCTGGGCTTCACGCAGTCATAATATATACAAGGCCCACGATCTGGGATCTCCATCGATCGACGTCCAGAGTGCTGCATCGATCGACGTGGCTTTCTCTTCTCGGCAGCTTCTTCTCGCGAGGCAGACTGACTACTCTTCAGTAAAACAGGAATAACCTCTGGTACAGGATGCTGATTGACCTGAGACCGGTGGCATTGGAAAGCTAACTCAAAGCTCTATCTTGTGTCAAAATATGGGCCCAATCTAACGGTCGGAAGCTCTCCATCCATAGCTAAACATCTGACGCGTCTGTGCAACTCTGCACCTCCAAAGGCTCCAAAAGACTCCAAAATCACCATATTTCTCCTAAACTTCCCTGAACCTGTAAATACTCTAATAGACTCCAAAACATAATAATTGTATCTTAAAACACTTATAGACCATGATTAAAAATGGGTAAAATATATGGTATATCAACTCAACCAGACTTACCCTTTTGCTTGTTCTCAAGCAAAACAGACGGGCAGTCTCTCTGAAAGAGGTTTTGAAAACAGCAGGGACTCACATGATTTAATACTTAGAATCATCACCTCTACAATATTGCAATCCACATCTAAGAAGTCCTAATCACAGAAGCACATTATACAATATCCTAGCTTAGCAACCAAATTTACCTAGCCAACATCTTAGCAAATCATGTCTGACATTCCTCTCTACCAACCTCATTTCTTAACATAAATAAATGTGTATGCTTTACCTTGGGAGTATCGATCACAAGACACATGGACTCTTACCCCAACAGGTATCTGAGTAAAAAGGTAATCTTGTTCTGGTTTCTTTTACTCTATATCTCCCTTCTCTGAATCCTTTTTATCTCAATTCCATCTTATTCACCTTCTTTTCGATTTTTTTTATTTTTTTATTATTTTTTTTTCTTTTTCTTTTCTTGACAAAGTGTAGGCGAATAGTAGGGTCATCGGTAATGTATCTACCCCTCGCTTCCAACAATGTGTGATCATTCTATTAGAGTAGAATAATGGGGTCATCGGTAATGTACCTACCCCTCTAAACCGCAAGAAATCATCTCAATCTTTTATTTTATTTTATTAGGATGCCAAAGGGAGGAGAGAAGGAAACCAAAATCACTCAGAATTTTACCTTTCAGGCCTGAAGGAGGAATCCGATCCAGTGTATACCAAGCCCCAAGACAAGCAGTTAAGTCAAATTAGGTTGGAGGTCAGCTTCGGTTCCTTCAAACAATCTCAGCAAGTGTGAACATAGTTGACAGGTTGATCCACTTTAGTATCTTTAGTACTATCTGCTATCAGTAAGTCTAGAATGGTGCTAAAGAGTGGTTAGATAACAAGCATGAATCTAATAAGTTCATTATCCCCTTTTTGACTCAATAAAAAAAAACAGATTTTGAAAATATTTTAAATAAGACTCATAAGATAAGCAAATATCAGTAAACATCCCCCCAGACTTAAATTACACTGTCCCCAGTGTATATCTAGTCGGAGTTATGGTTAGAACTAGGCCTGGGCGTAATTAACCATAACCGAAACCCGATCCTTAACCCGATCCGAACTGTCGGTACCGGTACGGTAACGGTTCTGGCGAAATACCCGGTTGGGTGCTACATTCCAAGAATTTGGACATCGGGTCGGTTCGGTGGATAACCATGATCCATATTAATAACCGTTGAAAACCGATATTATATGTTTAATAATTTTGCTGAGGTGTCATTAGTTCCTCGACTTCTCCTCCTCTTCAGCCCTTCCTCTTCCTCTACCGTGCGACGAACCCTAGTTCCCAAACGAGGCTCCTCGATTCAATCCCGCATGCGTTGCAAAAGCTTCACAATGGCCACTATAAATATCCCAATCTTTCAGTCTTGTACTCCATCCGCATCCTCTAACAATCAATCACAAATGGATTCAAATTCTTCTTTTAATCGAGAAACTCAAGAAACTCGTAACAAAGATGATGAGGGAGACTTGCAAACTCCAGACAGTAACCGAGTGAAAAGGAAGGCTTCTCAATCAAGTCAAGGTAAAAGGATGCTCCCAGCAAGATCAGACATGTGGCTGCATTTCACAAGGACTAAGGAGGACAGAGACAGGTGCTTATGCAACTACTGCCAGAAGGAGTTCTCGTGTCTCACCTCATCAGGGACATCAAACCTGAAGAAGCATCATGAAATTTGCAAGGAACATAAGGCGTGGAAAGCTGGCCAAGCTGATAAACAGGATGTTATTGACAAGGAAGGGAAGCTGAAGAAGGCTAGATTCACGGATTCTATGTTTAGAGAAGCAACAAATGAGATGCTTGTTTTGGGACAACTGCCTTTAGCATTTGTTGAAAGCGTGGCTTGTTGGGGTCAAAAACGGTTACGACAAATTTAACATTCAAAACGTCCGAAGAAGAAAATAAGAGTTTCTCCGAAGAGTACTTTTCGAAATAGATTCTTCCTTACGAAAAAGCTTGGCGGAAGAAAGAATCGAGACGTCCGACGAAAGCTCGAAACAGGTCGTTACGCAGCGACTGAACGTCCGTCCCGCTCGGTCGCTACGTAGCGACCGAGCGATCGTCCCGCTCGGTCGCTACGTAGCGACCGAGCGATCGTCCCGCTCGGTCGCTACGTAGCGACCGAACTCAAGCCAAGGCTCGGTCGCTACGTAGCGACCGAACGATCGTCCCGCTCGGTCGCTACGTAGCGACCGAGCTCGGCCAAGCTCGGTCGCTACGTAGCGACCGAGCGATCGTTCCGCTCGGTCGCTACGTAGCGACCGAGCTCGAACCAAAGCTCGGTCGCTACGTAGCGACCGAGCGCTCATCCCGCTCGGTCGCTACGTAGCGACCGAGCTCGAGCTGAAGCTCGGTCGCTACGTAGCGACCGAGCGATCGTCCCGCTCGGTCGCTACGTAGCGACCGAGCTCGAGCCGAAGCTCGGTCGCTACGTAGCGACGGAGCGATCGTCCCGCTCGGTCGCTACGTAGCGACCGAGCTCGAGCCAAAGCTCGGTCGCTACGTAGCGACCGAGCGATCGTCCCGCTCGGTCGCTACGTAGCGACCGAGCTCAGCCAAGCTCGGTCGCTACGTAGCGACCGAGCGATCGTCCCGCTCGGTCGCTACGTAGCGACCGAGCTCGAGCCAAGCTCGGTCGCTACGTAGCGACCGAGCGATCGTCCCGCTCGGTCGCTACGTAGCGACCGAGCTCGAGCCAAAGCTCGGTCGCTACGTAGCGACCGAGCGATCGTCCCGCTCGGTCGCTACGTAGCGACCGAGCTCAGCCAAGCTCGGTCGCTACGTAGCGACCGAGCGATCGTCCCGCTCGGTCGCTACGTAGCGACCGAGCTCGAGCCAAAGCTCGGTCGCTACGTAGCGACCGAGCGATCGTCCCGCTCGGTCGCTTCCGGCTCGGTCGCTACGTAGCGACCGAGCACTCGTTTCGCTCGGTCGCTACATAGCGACCGGGCTCGAGCCAAAGTTCGGTCGCTGTGTAGCGATTGAACCTTTCCGAACATCGATACGACACCAGTCCTTGCATTCTCGTCAAACCTTCGAATGCTATCTCCCGAAGACCGTAGCAAGCTCAGTCTATGTTTCCCGCTATTCTAATTCATCGATCAAACTTCGCGGATTAGAAACCGCGGAAAACTCGTAGTAAACGTGTCGAGTCGGAAGACGGCCCAAAGGGACCTAAAACACGACTCGAGGCCCATCCTACGATTTTTCCTAACCAAAAGCCCGTGAACCACAGCATGGTTCGCGCTTGGCCCACGAGGAAGGATAAATGTCAAGTTTCCGCGGATAAATACGGAAGTTTTGAAGATAATTGTGAAGATCGGGAAAAATGGAATATCTCCATTTTTATGCTATGACGGCTTAAGGGCAGAAGAGTAAAAGCGTAAACCGACCTTGGAGCTAGTATATAAGGAGTCCTAGGCGAGGAGCAGAGAGGAGAACTTTTTCAGAGCAAACTTAGCACTTAGAGCGATTTAGGCAACTTTCCGTTTTTGTTATTTCGAGCTGCGACTCAATTAGGTTTAGCCGTCTTAGGGTTGCTAGAACTAGGAATCTCGCCGACAGCTCTCGAGCCCAGGCTTATACCTTGTTGTAACGCTCATACGCAGATTCGGAATAAGATCTACTTTGCTCTCTTTTCGATTTCTTATTTTTATCGTTGTTATTCTCGTGTTCTGATTGCTTGACGTGTGGTAATTAACAGATATCCGGGTCCTCTGGGAAACTAGGGTTTTCTTAGTTTCCTTATTTAAACGGAAATCGACAGTGCGAATTTCGGTTCCCACAGTTTGGCGCTAGAAGGAGGGGGACTTACGGATCAATCTAACCCGCAAAAACCACTCAACGATCAGGAAAGACATGCGAGATTCGACGTGCGCGAATGTCATCTCATTCAGGGGGGGAGAAACGGTCGATCGAGCCAAACCTCGGAACGATCTCCTTGTTATCGAGTTGACAATTCGAGATATCGACGTCGCTAGAGTACTAATCGATACCGGAAGCTCGGCCGATATCATCTTCAAAGACACTCTTGAAAAGATGGGGATCAGTCAATCCGAGATCGCAAAATGCCCAAGCCCACTGCTAGGGCTTTCGGGGGAAACGACCATGGCCTACGGATCGATTAGACTCGCTGTCAAAGCCGGAACCGTGACAAACATCACAGAGTTTCTAGTCGTCGACCGCCCCGCATCTTACAACGTTATCATGGGGACGCCATGGCTGAACACCATGCGCGCAATCCCATCAACCTACCATCTTTGCCTCAAGTTCCCGACCCCTAACGGAGTCGAGGTAATCTGGGGAAATCCAAGAGTTTCTCAGGTTTGTTTCGCCGCGGAACTAAAACGAAAGAGACCGATCCTCGAAATTACTCCTAAGAAAGCGGAGAAAGAGACCTCCAGCAAAGATACGCGAAGTCAGGATTCAGCGGAATTCTTCTGGCAATCTCGTATCTTCGCAGCTCTAGATGAAAAACGCGAGCCAACTTGTGAACCCGTGGTAACGATCTGTCTCGACGAAGCCTTCCCAGAACGCTGCGTCGAGATCGGAGCCAATCTCCACGAGCCTTTAAAGACAGAACTCATAACCTGTCTTAAAAAGAACCTTAATACTTTCGCGTGGGCTGCGGAAGATATGCCAGGAATCGACATTAACATAACATGTCACGAGCTGAACATCGACCCAACATTCAAACCCGTCAAACAGAAAAGACGGAAGCTGGGACCCGAACGTGCTACCGCAGTAAACGATGAGGTCGAAAAACTGCTTAAAGTTGGGTCGATAACGGAAGTAAGATACCCCGACTGGCTCGCCAACCCCGTAGTAGTCAAAAAGAAAAACGGGAAGTGGCGAGTTTGCGTAGATTTTACCGACCTAAACAAGGCATGTCCAAAGGATAGCTTCCCTCTACCACATATCGATCGATTGGTAGAAGCAACGGCGGGCAACGAACTCCTATCCTTCATGGACGCTTTCTCAGGCTATAATCAAATTAGGATGAATCCCGACGATCGTGAGAAGACTGCGTTCATTACCGATCGCGGAACCTATTGCTATGAGGTAATGCCCTTCGGCCTCAAAAACGCTGGAGCAACTTACCAACGACTCGTGAACCGAATGTTCTCCAAACAACTCGGAAAAACGATGGAAGTTTATATCGACGACATGCTTGTCAAATCCCTCAAAGCAAGGGATCACGTGTCACATCTCGAAGAATGCTTCGCACAACTAAACTCCCATAACATGAAGCTCAACCCGACGAAATGCAGATTCGCCGTGGCATCAGGAGAATTCCTCGGCTACTTGGTCACCAACCGCGGTATCGAAGCAAATCCAAAACAGATCAACGCTCTAATCGAGATGGCTTCGCCGAAGAATAAACGGGAAGTCCAAAGACTGACCGGCAGAATCGCAGCACTTAACCGATTTATCTCACGATCAACAGATAAGTGCCTGCCCTTCTACGACGTCCTGCGAGGAAATAAAAAATTCGAATGGACGGAAGAGTGCGAAAACGCCTTCCAACAGCTGAAGCGTTATTTAGCTACTCCTCCAGTCCTCGCAAAACCCGTGGAAGGAGAGCCTTTGTTCTTGTACATCGCGGTATCGGCAACAGCCGTAAGCGGAGTCCTGATCAGGGAAGAACGCGGGGAGCAGAAACCTATTTTTTACATAAGCAAAACCTTGCTGGATGCCGAATCTAGGTATCCGTTGATGGAAAAATTGGCATGCGCGGTCGTAACATCGGCCCGAAAACTACGACCATATTTCCAATCCCACACGATTGTTATCCTCACGACTTTTCCCTTACGGACAATTTTGCATAGCCCAAGTCAATCAGGCCGATTGGCGAAGTGGGCGGTCGAGTTGAGCGAGTATGACATCGAATACCGACCAAGGACGAGCGCAAAATCACAGGTGCTCGCGGACTTTTTGGTCGAACTTCCAACGGGAGCAATAACCAACGAGGAACCAAATTCCACCTGGCTCCTCCACGTCGACGGATCTTCATCCAAGCAAGGATCGGGTATCGGGATCCGTCTCACATCTCCAACAAGCGAGATCCTGGAACAATCGTTCAGACTGGAATTCCATGCCTCAAACAACGAGGCCGAATACGAAGCATTGATCGCAGGTCTACGTTTGGCTCACGGCTTAAAAATACGCAATCTCCACGCTTACTGCGACTCCCAGTTAGTGGCCAGTCAATTCAGCGGAGAATATGAAGCCAGAGACGAACGGATGGACGCGTACCTCAAACTGGTCCAAGGTCTAGCTCAAGACTTCGACTGTTTCGCCCTTACCCGGATCCCCCGTTCCGAGAATGTCCAGGCGGACGCCCTCGCGGCCTTAGCATCAAGTTCCGATCCAGGACTCAAAAGGGTAATTCCGGTCGAGTTCATCGAACATCCGAGTATCGGACCCCCAGTCGTTGTCAATCTCATAGAGGGTCAAGACGACGAGGAAGAAGAGATTACGATACCACCACCATCGGAGCAATCCGATTACGGTTGTGATACCCCATGGCTTCAGACGATTCGAGACTACATTATCGACGGGCAACTGCCCGCCGAAAAATGGTCAGCTCGCAAGATCCGAACACAGGCCGCACGCTACGTAACAGTGGACGGCGAAATCTACAAGTGGAGATTCTCCGGACCGCTCCTGACGTGCCTGGAAGGAGAAAAGGCGAGGAAAGTAATGGAGGAAATACATTCCGGCTCATGCGGCAACCATTCCGGCGGAAGATCACTAGCCGTGAAAATCAAACGCCACGGTACTATTGGCCAACAATGATCGGAGATTGCGAAAAATTCGCACGAAAATGCGAAAAATGCCAAAGGCATGCGCCAACTATCCGACAACCCGCCGAAGTTCTTTCCTCCATCACGTCGCCTTATCCCTTTATGCGCTGGGCCATGGATATTGTCGGACCTCTGCATAATTCAAAGCAAAAGCGTTTCCTTCTAGTCCTTACCGATTTCTTCTCAAAATGGGTAGAGGCGGACTCGTACGCGAGTATAAAAGACGTCCAAGTCGAGAATTTCGTATGGAAAAACATCATCTGTAGGCATGGAGTTCCTTACGAAATCGTAACCGATAACGGGTCTCAATTTATTTCCACCCGATTCGAGGCATTCTGCGAAAAGTGGAAGATACGACTCAACAAGTCAACTCCCAGATATCCGCAGTGCAACGGACAGGCTGAAACAATCAACAAGACCATTCTCGACGGACTGAAGAAACGCTTGGAGGCCAAAAAAGGTAGATGGGCCGACGAACTCGAGGGAGTCCTCTGGTCTCACCGTACCACCCCAAGGCGAGCAACGGGAGAAACTCCCTTCGCCTTGGTATACGGCGCGGAGTGCATGATTCCCGCGGAAGTAGAATTTCCCGGTGTTCGAAGAAGGTTCTTACCCGAACGAGAGGAACTCAACAATGCTATGCTCTTGGACGATCTCGACCTCATTAACGAACGCCGGGATCGAGCGCTCATCCGAATTCAAAACTACCAGCACGCCGCTGCGAGATACTATAACTCCAACGTACGGAACCGAAGGTTCAATCAGGGAGATCTGGTCCTTCGCAAAGTCTTCCAAAACACCGCTGAACGAAACGCGGGAAAACTCGGAGCAAACTGGGAAGGTCCCTATAAAATCGAAAAAGTCGTCCGACCAGGTTCTTACGAAATAGCCAACATGCAGGGCATAAAAATCCCTAGAACCTGGAATGCGATGCATCTCAAAAAATACTATCACTAAACGAACCAACTCGCAATCACTGAACTACGAGACGGCTTGATCTCCGCAAGGAGTACGTAGGCAGTTTGCCGAAAGGCAAATTCAGCTGTCCTCCCTTATTAAAAAGGGGGGGAGTGGGTACGTATACTCGTATACTCCCAAAAAATCGAAAAACTTCTTACCGCACTTTTGGTGTTTTCGACTTATCAAAACATCCTCACCCGCGAAATCGCAACGAGGTCTTCGGAAATTGGTCGGCCGCTTGGGAGAATCGAACCTTTAGCATCGCGAGACGTCGCAAAAGATGCCTCAAAATTGGTTTCTTCCGAGCAAACGAAATCTCCGCAAAAAGACACATATATGCACACATTAACATTTATTTTGCGCAAATTAATCAAAACAACGGCACACGCCACCAAGTCCGATGCTGATCACATCGAACTCACAAACGTCCTAAACAGACATAGCCATCTCATGGAGATGACTCTCTTACATCCGACACAAGGATAATAGCGCTATAAAAGAAATCCGAAATTTTGGTCTAGCACTTCCGGTCTCCGGAGAGATGCTCGATTCGTATCAAACAAGTCGTATAAGCCGAGAACTTTTCGCGGACTTTACATCGATACGAATCAGGAAGAAATCGCGACAGGAAAAACGATAGCCGGTTAGTCACCGCACAATCCTTAAACCGAAAGTAAACCTAGGTCTTGCCCTAAACCCAGCGCACTGGTCTCTAACATCTCAAAGGCATGATATCGAAAGATAAGAGATTCTTAAACCACGCCTCTATGTTTACGTTCGATACCTTCAGCGCCCCCGCAGAGTTCACATCTCGCGGAAGAACTCTCGAAACAGGTCTCGAATAAAACATTTCACAATCGAAGAAGGATATGAGACGACAACTCATCACCTTCCTCCCCACTATTCACAAATTCATAAAAAACGTTATCCGATTATCATACCATAAAGCCGCGGAGCGGCAGGGATTCAAAGCCACACACGGCCAGTCCCGAAATACAAACAAGGCCGTTCAAGGCCGAAGCATAAAGACATAAAAAAAAAAAACAAATCTCTCGCAAGAGATCTAACCCAAGTCACCCTCAGAACTTACGCTCCCTCTTCACCCGCCGCCTCGTCCGAGCCTGGAGCCGCGTCGCTTCCGTTCTCTCCGACCATCGGATCTTTCCCCTCTGGGTCTTCTGGACACGTCGGAAGGAAGCAAGCGGATTTTAGGTCGGCCAGGATGAGACCGAAATCGCCATCCTCGGCCGCCATATCTCCCTTGCAGCCGGACAGTCGGGCCTCTTCGGCCTCCAAGGTCGGGGGAGTCTCACTTTGGAACGACCGAACCACGGCCATCCCGCCCTCAATCGTCGCCAAAGCGAAATCCCTGCTCCGGATACACTCGAGGGAACCCAGGGAAGCAGAAATCTTCGCCAAGCGAGCCTGAAACTCCGCACGAAGGGCATCCGTAGCCTCTTGGATCCCGCGGCGCGCTAGTCCAGCGTCACTCTCGATCTGACGCTGGAGTCGACGCACCTCCGAGGATTTGGCCTTCCTGGTTTTCTTTTCCTTAAGCAAGGAACTCGCCGTCTTCCCGAGGTCCCTCTCAAGCTCTCCTATCGCAACCTCGAGCTTCGACACTTTCGCAGAGTGAGAGTCCTCGACAGCCGTCAACATAGCCTCGGTTTCGGACCATCTGCCCTGAAGCTCCACCAACTCCCCGGAAAGACGACTGGTCTCAGAACCACATTCGCTGATCATCCCATCGATCAACGATATGAACTGCGAACGGTAAAAATTCTTAAGACTAAGTCCATGAAAAGAATGCACGAAAGACGATCGAGAATTCAAACAAGAAACAAACCTTTCCGCGAAGTCCCGATGCTAGGCTCGACCCACCTCGCTGCGAAGTCTCCCCGTCACCGCTCTTGGCCAGTTTCCTCTTCCGACTCTTAGGCTGAGTAGCCTGGACAGCGCTAGGAGCACGCAATGCCAGAACGATTTCTTTTCTGGCTGGAGGCGGAGGCATAGAGTCAGCGGCCTTCTCTTTGTCCTCGACGAGGATCGGAGTCGTGGAAGATCCCGCAGGTAGGACTTGCGGGGGAGGAGCCGCGACGCCGGTCCCATGACACGGGGCAACGACCTGCGCGGAGGAAGACGGAAACTCGGAGCCAGTCTGAGCCAATTCTTTCTCGGCTTGGCGACGAACTAGTTTCTCTCGGAAAGAAAGATGACCGGCAACACAAGCCGGCACTTCCGCCGGAGAAGTTGGAACCGGAGCCGGAGAAGTGGCCTCACCCATCTCGACGTCGGAATCCTTCTTATCACCTTGGGAGGAAGACATGTTGAAAGGAAAGTTATGAAACTAGAGAGGTTTTTGAAGAAAATGAAGGAGGAAAGGTGTGAAGAAAATGAATGACAAGAGCTCACTACTTATAGAAGTATGGGTTCGGAATGTCGCCTCGACAACTTTTTTCCGCGGAGTTTTAACTGTAAATTTCGTCCAATACACTTAACCTTGTCAAAGTCATCTATCCGCCCGCTAGAGTCACAACTCTAACGGGCTGGGGGGCTAACTGTTGGGGTCAAAAACGGTTACGACAAATTTAACATTCAAAACGTCCGAAGAAGAAAATAAGAGTTTCTCCGAAGAGTACTTTTCGAAATAGATTCTTCCTTACGAAAAAGCTTGGCGGAAGAAAGAATCGAGACGTCCGACGAAAGCTCGAAACAGGTCGTTACGCAGCGACTGAACGTCCGTCCCGCTCGGTCGCTACGTAGCGACCGAGCGATCGTCCCGCTCGGTCGCTACGTAGCGACCGAACTCAAGCCAAGGCTCGGTCGCTACGTAGCGACCGAGCGATCGTCCCGCTCGGTCGCTACGTAGCGACCGAGCTCAGCCAAGCTCGGTCGCTACGTAGCGACCGAGCGATCGTTCCGCTCGGTCGCTACGTAGCGACCGAGCTCGAACCAAAGCTCGGTCGCTACGTAGCGACCGAGCGATCGTCCCGCTCGGTCGCTACGTAGCGACCGAGCTCGAGCCAAAGCTCGGTCGCTACGTAGCGACCGAGCGATCGTCCCGCTCGGTCGCTACGTAGCGACCGAGCTCAGCCAAGCTCGGTCGCTACGTAGCGACCGAGCGATCGTCCCGCTCGGTCGCTACGTAGCGACCGAGCTCGGCCAAGCTCGGTCGCTACGTAGCGACCGAGCGATCGTTCCGCTCGGTCGCTACGTAGCGACCGAGCTCGAACCAAAGCTCGGTCGCTACGTAGCGACCGAGCTCGAGCCGAAGCTCGGTCGCTACGTAGCGACCGAGCTATCGTCCCGCTCGGTCGCTACGTAGCGACCGAGCGATCGTCCCGCTCGGTCGCTACGTAGCGACCGAGCGATCGTCCCGCTCGGTCGCTACGTAGCGACCGAGCTCGAGCCAAAGCTCGGTCGCTACGTAGCGACCGAGCGATCGTCCCGCTCGGTCGCTACGTAGCGACCGAGCTTGAGCCAAAGCTCGGTCGCTACGTAGCGACCGAGCTCGAGCCAAAGCTCGGTCGCTACGTAGCGACCGAGCGATCGTCCCGCTCGGTCGCTACGTAGCGACCGAGCTCAAGCCGAAGCTCGGTCGCTACGTAGCGACCGAGCACTCGTTTCGCTCGGTCTCTACATAGCGACCGGGCTCGAGCCAAAGTTCGGTCGCTGTGTAGCGATTGAACCTTTCCGAACATCGATACGACACCAGTCCTTGCATTCTCGTCAAACCTTCGAATGCTATCTCCCGAAGACCGTAGCAAGCTCAGTCTATGTTTCCCGCTATTCTAATTCATCGATCAAACTTCGCGGATTAGAAACCGCGGAAAACTCGTAGTAAACGTGTCGAGTCGGAAGACGGCCCAAAGGGACCTAAAACACGACTCGAGGCCCATCCTACGATTTTTCCTAACGAAAAGCCCGTGAACCACAGCATGGTTCGCGCTTGGCCCACGAGGAAGGATAAATGTCAAGTTTCCGCGGATAAATACGGAAGTTTTGAAGATAATTGTGAAGATCGGGAAAAATGGAATATCTCCATTTTTATGCTATGACGGCTTAAGGGCAGAAGAGTAAAAGCGTAAACCGACCTTGGAGCTAGTATATAAGGAGTCCTAGGCGAGGAGCAGAGAGGAGAACTTTTTCAGAGCAAACTTAGCACTTAGAGCGATTTAGGCAACTTTCTGTTTTTGTTATTTCGAGCTGCGACTCAATTTGGTTTAGCCGTCTTAGGGTTGCTAGAACTAGGAATCTCGCCGACAGCTCTCGAGCCCAGGCTTATACCTTGTTGTAACGCTCATACGCAGATTCGGAATAAGATCTACTTTGCTCTCTTTTCGATTTCTTATTTTTATCGTTGTTATTCTCGTGTTCTGATTGCTTGACGTGTGGTAATTAACAGATATCCGGGTCCTCTGGGAAACTAGGGTTTTCTTAGTTTCCTTATTTAAACGGAAATCGACAGTGCGAATTTCGGTTCCCACATGGCTTGGAAGCATTTTTGTAACAAGGTTAGCTTAAATACTTCTTATATATGTTGTTCATCTAGTGTTTCATTTTCTTATGATTAATCTGGTGTGATTTGATTTTTTGTAGGCAAACTACACTCCTCATTCAAGAAGATCATCGAGAAAAGACATTGTCAAGATGTACGTTGAAAAGAAAGAAGCACTGAAAAAATGGTTTTCATGTAATAAACAACGAGTGTCTATCACTACTGATATTTGGGTTTCCCAAACAACAGGTAATAGCTTTGTATCTTCTTTGTATCTGTCCATATGTATTTACGTGTTAGTCACTACCTTAGCCTTTTGCACTGATATTAATCTCTCTGTATCGTCTTTGCAGGTGCTAGTTATATGGTTGTCACTGTGCATTATATTGATGAGTTTTGGAGGTTGAACAAGCTGATCATAGGATTCAAGCACATCACAGATCATAAAGGTCAGACCATTGCTTCTGTTTTACTAGAATGTTTGGCTGAATGGAGAATCGAGAAGGTGTTCTGTATAACAGTAGACAATGCTTCTGCTAATAGTTCTGCTCTGAGGAAGTTTCATACTGCATTTGCCTTAGTTTCTGACCAGGCTTTTGTGTTAGATGGTGAGTTCTTGCACATGAGATGTAGCGCGCATATAATTAACTTGATTGTCAGAGATGGAATGGCTGAGGTAGATCACAGCGTGGCTGCAATTCGGAATGCTATCTCATATGTCAGGTCACACACAAACAGGTTAAGGTCCTTTGAGTGTAAGGTTGATTCAGGCAAGATTACAAGAGGCAGCTTACCTTTGGATGTCAAGACAAGATGGAACTCCACCTATCTGATGCTGACAACAGCCAATAAGTTCAAGGTGGCATTTGACAAGATGGAGGCAGAAGACAGGTTGTACAACGATTATTTCGGCGAGATAGAGAATGGAGCAAAGAGGGTCGGTCCTCCTCAGTTTAGGGATTGGAAAGCCATTGATAAGCTATGCCAGTTCCTCATGATCTTCTACAACTCGACCCTGGTGGTATCAGCTTCAACCTCTCTCAACGCGCATAAATGTTATGGTGAGATAGTGACGATAGCAACCAATCTGATAAGTCTCAGCAGCAGTTCAGATCCTGATTTGAAGTCTAAGGCGTCTGAGATGTTCAAGAAATTCGACAAGTATTGGGATGGTCTCAAGAATATGAACATGATGTTGGTGGTTGCCACTGTTTTTGATCCTTCCAACAAGCTGGAGCTTGCAAAGATGTGTTTTGAGGAGTTGTATGGAGCAGACAGTGTCGAGTACAAGGAGATGCATGACTCGTTGATGGGTGTGTTGAGAAGTTTGTTCAAGGAATACAGTGCAAGACATGGCAGTGGTGGTGATCCGGGTGAAAGTTCATCTCAGTCCAAAGAGAAGTCAAAAGACCAGTGTATCGAAAAGATGGACCTAGTTGACGATTGTGCTGGTTATAAGAGGATGGATGTTAGGTACAAGCAAAAGCTAAACAAGATTGGTGTTAGAGAGAAAAGGGATGAGTTGGAAACTTACCTCAGAGAAAGTGTGGAGAACCCTGATTTGATGATAGGAGTGGAGTTTGATGTGCTCTCATGGTGGAGGAAAAACACTCTGAAGTTTCCTGTCCTATCTCAGATTGCTCGGGATGTTCTTGCAATGCAAGTATCATCAGTTGCTTCTGAGAGTGCTTTTAGCACTAGTGGTAGGATTCTTGACCCGCATAGGAGTTGCCTAACTCATTATATGGTGGAGGTTCTTATGTGTACTGAGCAATGGATGAAACAAGACTTGAAGATGGAGTCAAGGCAGCTTACAAATGCTCAGGTTCTGTCTGATCTAGAAGAAGTTGACAAGCTTGAAAGAGGTAAAAAAATATTTCATTCGCCATTTACTATGTTATAAATGATTCTATTCAAATGCTTAGTTCTTTACTTCTTTTTACAGAGAATGAAACAGCTACAGTCCCTCAAGAAGACCAGGTCCCTGAAGCAGACTAAGTCAAGACTCTCAAGAAGCTCAAGAAGCTCAAGCAGTACTCGTTTCCCCTTTTTTGTGTTTGGATTTTGAACTCTTGCATCTGTTTCTTTAGTGCTATGGTTTGTTTTTCAATTTGGTTTTCGATTTCCACATTTTGAACTCAAGGAAGTTATGTTTTGTTGTTTAATTATGAATGTTTGTTTTCGGATATGATCGGATTTATGAGTTATTTTCGGTTCAATGCAGTTTATTTCGGTTAATTACAGTTACTTTCGGTTACAAAACCCGGACTCGAACCGGATCCATTGTACCTTCGGAACTTAGCGGATCATGTATTGAAGTACCGGTCCGATCCGAACCCGTTACATTCCGAACCGAATCCAAACTGAAAGTGTATATAATCCGAATGGGGCGTCTAAGCTAGGACCGAAAAACCCGAAAACCCGTTTCTACCGAACCGAACCCGATCGGGGGACCGAACGCCCAGGCCTGGGTAGAACATAAATAATAAGTAGACAATTTAATAAGTAAAAACGATAACCTGCTCGACATCAGTGTCGATCGACATAATGAATAGACAATCGATCGATGTTGATGAAGTGTTGTCGATTGATAGTGACATGGTCTCATCGGTCGATGGCTAGATCAATCATTCGACACAATGAAGAGACAATCGATTGTTGGATATGAAGCGCTGTCGACTGATATCGAGCTGGTGTCATCGGTCGATGTGCTGAGCAATCGTCTACTCGGATCTGTTTTTTTTTTTTTTTTTTTTAACTAAAACGCAATATCAGTAGAACCTCCCCCAGACTTAGATAACGCTGTGACCAGTGTATATCCAGTCGGAGTTATGGTGTAAATAAATCATAAGTACTCAATTTAACAAGTTAGAATGATATACCTGACCGGAATGGATGTCGATCGATGTAAACATGTTGTCATCGGTCGTGGAAGATGTAGCAATGTCGATCGATATCGACTTGTTCTCATCGGTCGATATCATGGCAATCGTTTACTTGGGTCCCTATTCTAAACATCTAACTTAAACCTAATATTAATATAACCTCCCCAGACTTAAATAACATTGTGACCAATGTTATTCAACCTAAGATCGGTGGGAGAATAAATCATAAGGACAATATTTAACAAGGAAGAACAATGTACCTAACTTTGATGTGAATATTGACCAACACAGTTAAGTGGCGATCGATACCCTTGATACTCTGTCGATTGATGTTAGCTAGCCATCGTTGATTTCTATGGAAACTCGTCTTCCTTGGATCTTTTCCTTGTACCTAACATAAATAAAACACTAAAAGTCTAAAAGTTAGTAATATGTAACTAATAAAACCAATTAACTAATACTTTTTTTTATTATTATTATTTTTACCTGAAATCATTAGAAAACAAGAAAAATCAGTAATAAATGAAAATTAAACCATATTTAAAACAAACCTAACAGTGGGTTGCCTCCCACTCAGCGCTTATTTTTAGTCATTAGCTTGACTTCTGGAGATCTGATTAAGTCCGGATGAGAATGAGAACTTGCTCCAAATCAAGTCTCAATGTCTACTCTTTGAAGCTTTATCATTCTTGTGTGAAAGCCTCCTCCATATACCCTTCTCCTTTGTCTATCATTTCAGCAATAAGGAGTGCTTTGAGCTTTGCAAAAGGCTGTGAGAAGCATCTGCTGCGCACTCTTGATTTTCTGATACTATCTGAGAAGTAAGGAGTCAATGGTAATTGAGAACCTCCTTTGGTTCGTTTCCGCTTCTTCCGATTTCTCCCCTTCTTTCCCACAGACTTGTGTAATCTCACTCGGGACATCCTGGCATCATCTGAGAAGTGAGGAGTCAATGATATCTGAGAACCTTCATTGATTCTCTTTTTCTTCTTCCAGTTCCTCCACTTCTTTCCCCAGACTTGTCTGAATGCGTGGTGGTATCTCCATAAAAAATATTTCCACACAATTCATACTCATTCTGCTCTGATTCGCGTCTGGTGTCGATCGATGGTATCTGATCGGTATCGATCGATGATGAAGTGTTAGTGTCGATCAATTCCGATTTGCTGATGTCGCTCGATGGTGATCCTGCTGGGCCTTCATCTACTTCATCTCTAAATCGCAGCCCTCTCTGATAAGCTTCTACATGATGTTGATCATTCAATACCTCAATGTAAGAACTCAGATACACACCTTTATCTGGTGGGATAGGAGATTCAACTTCAAACACTGCACATGGAACCATAATCTTCACAGGATCATGTATCCTCTTCACTCTTTTGCAAATCCCAACAGCTTCTTCTGCGCATATAGGTGGTCTTAGATGTTCGGGGACAGTGTGTGATGTCTTACACATGTGCATTATCTCCTCAATTGTTCCTGGTTCAATTTGGTATCCAGATAGTTCATCCAAACATAAGTGTCGATCGATACAGTTGGGCGGGCGTCGATCGATACAGTTGGGTGTATGTTGATCGATGTTAGACGGCGACTGTAGATCGATGTCGTAGGGTGGGTGTCGATCGATCTCATCAGGTTTATGTCGGTCGATGTTGTCAGCCTTTAAGTAATTTTCCAGACCTTTTCCCGAAGTGTGCTGATCATCAAACTTCTGCTTCGGGTTCTGGTCTAAATCCCCAAGCCATTCCTCCAGTTCCAAGAAGTCAGTTACTTCTTCACTCGAATCCAAATCTCCAAGCTGTTGCCCATCCTCTAACTCCAAGAATTCTTCTAGTTCCAAGAAATCTTCCATGGTGATTTCATTTTCTACTTTTTGGTCAGGATAACAACTTGATACATCGATGCTCTTCAGTGTCGAGTCTGCAATGTCCTGAGGACAACTCGATTTTTCAGGGATTTCGAGTGGTATCGATCGACAACAGGAGTTTGTGTGGATCTATGTTTGATGGCTGGGGTCGATCGATGTTACGGTTGGGATGTCGATCGATGTTGAGGTCGGAGTGTCGATCGGTTCTGAGCTCATGTCACTAATATCGACTTCTTCTATTCTGCTCAGCTCTCCAGACACATGTTGTTCATCATCTTCCACCATATATTCCATCATAGATTTCATCTCAATCTCTAGACTTGCTGCAGCATCATAGAGAAACTTGTTGACGAAAGCGTTTGCAATGTCATTCCAAGCATTGAGAGATCCTCGTGGTAGCTTCTTCAACCAATGAGCTGCATCCCCAGCAAGAGAGTATGAGAATAATTTGCATAAATAGTAGTCTTCAGAGACTCCATTGCATTTAATGGTCGAGGCTAGATCTACAAATGTCTCCAGGTGGCTAGTGGGATCTTCATGAGGAAAACCATGGAAAGAATGCTGACCCACAAGAGAGATATATGCAGGGTGCAGCTCAAGGACAATATTCTGAAGTGCTGAACGACGCGATGCAGCCTTTTAGCATAGGCGTCCTCAGGACTGTTATAGTCACTAATTGCCTTCGGTCGTCCAGTCCTAACATACACAGTGGTAGCATCAGGGATTGTAGAAGGTATCGATCGATGACAAATATTTGTATCGATCGTTTCTGAAGTGCGGATATCGATCGATTCTGAGTTACTACTGTCGATCGATGCTGAAGTCGGATCTTTTGTATCAGCTTCTTCTACTTTGCTCTGCTCTCCTGATACATGATATTCATCATCCTCAACTGTATCATGGTTGACCAGCTTTTCTCTGTTCGGTTCGTCCTTCTGCTTACTCTCATCTGCATGGTGAACCTGAATGTTTGGCTGCTTGACATGAGTTGTCGGTGTTCCAATATCTCCATTCTCCTCGCTGTAGATGAAGTCAAGAATCTGACTCATACTAATCATTATTCCTTTCTCCCGATCTTTAATCATCTTGTCAAGCCTTTTACTTCGAGTTGCTACAGCCTCGCTAAAAAATTTGCCTATGAAGGCTTCTTTGATGCCTTCCCAGCAGGTTAGAGATCTTGGTTGCAGCTTACTGAACCAGCTAAAAGCATCTCTAGATAAACAATAGGGGAAGATCTTGCAGATAGTGTGGTCTGCAGATATTTCATCGTGCTTGTTTGCTGAGGCTAACTCTTCAAGTCTCTTGATAAGATCTTTGGGATCCTCATGAGGAAGACCATAATATGGATCCTCACTTTCCCAATCATACCATTGACTTGTCAGATTAAAGGTATCCGTCTAAGCCACAACAATTACATCAGGGATTACTCTACCTTCTGCATTAATCAATCGTCCTGTGGGGCTGCAAGGGCGACCTTCTTCGTGTCGCCAAATACCTTTCTTGTCGATCTTAAGTATGAGCGCTTCGACCTTCTCTGTCTCTCCGTAAGTGGTGTTCGTCATTGGAGGAACAGTGCCGCGATGAATAGTGTTTCGATGAACATTGTTCGGATGAACAATATCGCGATGAACAGTGTTCGGATGAACAGTATCGCGATGAACAGTGTTCGGATGAACAGTGTCGCGATGAACAGTGTTCGGATGAACATTGTTCGGCTGAACAGTGTCGAGCGAGAGAATATGAACAGTGTCAATCGACGGGATATGAATAGTATCGACTGACACGGGATGAACAGTGTCGATCGACGGAATTTGAATAGTGTCGATCGACGGTAGGTGAATAGTATCGCGATGAATAGTATCGCGAAGAACAGTACTAGGATGAATAGTATTATGATGAACAGTACCCCGATGAATAGTATTACGGTGAACAGTACCCGGATGAACAGTAACATGATGAACAGTACCCGGATGAATAGTGTTTTCCGACACATGATCGATGCTGCCTGGAGGATGTCGATCGATACATCCCTCGTAGACTTACGGATCGTGCATAAACTAGCAGGCTCTTTCCTTGAAGGACCTAGAAATCCTCTCTTCATTGCTCTGATACTGATATGTATGTACTTGAAATAGAAGAAAAAATTTTATGAGTTTTTCAAACAGTAACAAGACCTAGACTAAATCTAACTAAACAAGATCTAATGGCGATCAAAGCTCCCCGGCAACGGCGCTAAATTTGATATCACTCAAATTACCCTAAAGAGTGTTACTTTCATCAAAAGAGGTCGAGTTATAGTACTTAGGGATCGAATCCACAAGGAGCTAGGGAACCGATTAGATCTAATAGTTATATGATTAAGCTAGGCTAATAGGTTTTAAAGCAAAAAATAAAGCAAGTAATAAATAAAGCAATAAACAAGATGAACAAGATAATTGTTCAACTTGGCAAGGAGTAGTTTGATGGAAGGATGGTTGCTAGATCTAGGGTTTCTATTCAGGTGTTGGAGATTATAATTCCTATAGGTACCTATTTGTTGCATGCATGATATGTTAGAGCTCAACCGCTTAACTCAGTGATCATCTGTCGCATGTTTCACTGGTTAACTTGCTAGATCTCGTGTCTCAACGGTTAGTATGTTGACAACGAAAGATTGTCGATCGATGGTCCTATTGGGACATCGACCGATACACCTTTACCTACGTCGACCGATAGTCAGTTGAGGATATCGATCGACGGGTTCTAGCCAGGCCTATGCGCGAGTATGATATGTCCTATTAAGATACTAAATTGGCGGTTAGCCCTCTCTAGCAGTCCTAATATGATAGATAGATGTCAGGATGGGATAACAAGGGTGCTTGAGTATGCAATCCTATGATCAAGTTCTAGTTAATTACTCTAAAACAAGCAATGAATACAAATCTATCATGAATATTATAACAAGGCAGATCTATAGTTTGGGGCTAATCCCACAAACCTATCTGAACCCTAAACCTAACAGGTGGATCTATTCAGACATGAAGTTTGTCACAGAAATCATAGATGAATAGATGTAAAACTGAAATAGAAATGATTAAGAAAACCAATGGAGTTCCAGGAGGATTCTGATAGGAGTTCCTCCCTTCTCTCCTCTCAGAGAAACAATGGAAATGAAAACTAAAGAAGTCTAGAAAGCGTAGCCGTCAACAATGGCTTAGAAATGACATAAATATGGTTTCTGGTCGTCCAACGGCATTCTGGTAATTTGTGGCTTCTGTGCTTTACGCAGTCATAAAATATACAAGGCCCACGATCTGGGATCTCCATCGATCGACGTGCAGAGAGCTGCATCGATCGACATGGCTTCCTCTTCTCGGCAGCTTCCTCTCGCGAGGCAGACTGACCACTCTTCAGTAAAACGGGCATAACGTCTGCTACAGGATGCTGATTGACCTGAGACTGGTGGTATTGGAAAGCTAACTCAGAGATCTATCGTGTGTCAAAATATGGGCCTAATCTAACGGTCGGAAGGTCTCTATCCATAGCTAAACATCTGACGCGTCTGTGCAACTCTGCACCTCCAAAGGCTCCAAAAGACTCCAAAATCACCATATTTCTCCTAAACGTCCCTGAACCTGTAAATACTCTAAATAGACTCTAAAACATAATAATTGTATCTTAAAACACTTTAAAACACTTATAGACCATGATTAAAAATGGGTAAAATATATGGTCTATCAGAGATTAAAGAGATTAAGTAGATTAATGTTGAATCATAAGAATAAGAAAGAGAGAGAGTATTGCAAAGTGAGAGAGTATGAATGTGGAATCTCTTATTCCATACTGATTTAGTTCTTACATGAATTACATAAATAGACAAAAGAGTTGACAATGAGACAATAGGAAACTATAAACAATTGGGACCAGATCTGAGAATGTCACTCTCAACTATGTAGAAAGGGACAGCTCCCATCTCTCTTCATTCCTTAAGAGCACATGTGACTTTTGTTTGTCACAAAGCCTCCAACGGCTCCTTCTCCTCCACAGCCTGGTCTCCACTTGTTTGAAACCCTCCAGGTCATAAGGAGACTGATGGTAAGACATTTAAATCCTACACAATCCTTGCTTGACTTCCAAGACACTCTTTGTACAGATTAGGTCATCTTGCAAGTATGAACTCAATATCTCTCATCTTGTTTCCTAAGTTCTGGCTCCTCTTTATGTCTTTACTCTAGATCTTTAGTGCTTCATCTTCACACTCCCCCTCAAGCTTGACCATAGGGACTGGCCAAGCTTGGAAACCATGAAGCATTCCCTCATTAAAACCTTTAGCTTGGAAAAACCTCATGGGATAAAAACCAAGCCAAGGAAAAAGAGTAGAACACTTCATGGCTAAGAGGATCAGTGTGATGAAAGATCTACGAGTCCTAACTTGGAATGTATGAACTCGCAAACCTAGGTGCTTGCAGCCTTGGTGAAGATGTCAGCCAGTTGATCCTCACTTCTTGTGTAGCAAGGTAAGATGATCCTTTGTTCCACTGCTTGGCTAACCTTATAACAATCCACTTCAATGTGTTTAATCCTCTCATGGAACACACTGTTGGAAGCAATGTGTATTGCAGCTTGATTATCACAATGCATGTTGATTGGAGTTGATGTCTCTATACCCAAGTCTTGAAGTAGGTTTCTGATCCAGATTAACTCACTAGTGAGCTTCCTCATTGCCCTATATTCAGCTTCAGCACTTGAGCATGACACTATCTTCTGTTTCTTGCTCTTCCAAGTGACAAGGTTGCCTCCAATGAATGTACAATAGCCTTTGGTGGATCTCCTATCCACTCTGTCTCATGCCCAATCAGCATCACAATATCCAACTATCTCTGTGCTTTTGTTGCATCCCATCCATACTCCTTGCCCTGGCGCCTCTCTTAGATATCTTAGGATCCTTTCAACCATGTTCCAATGGTGAATCTTGGGAGCTTGCATGTGCTGGCTTACTTGGTTGACTGCAAAGCATACATCAGGCCTGGTGATGGTGAGGTATATCAATTTTCCCACCATTCTCCTATAGTTTTTCACATCAGTGTAGGGCTTGTCTTCAATCTCCCCTTCACGCAGCACCTTATACCCATCTTCTAGTGGAGTCCTGGCTGCTCTTCCTCCTAGATCACCTGCCTCATTCAGAAGATCAAGTGTGTATTTTCTTTGGGATAAGAATAGCCCATCCTTGGACCGGCACATCTCAATCCCTAGAAAGTACTTTAACTCTCCCAAGTGTTTGATATCAAAAGATGATCTAAGGAAAGCTTTAGTGAGGAGTATACCTTCTTTGTCACTCCCGGTGATGATGATATCATCAACATATACTAGGATCATCACAATCCCTTGCTTGATGGTGAGTGTAAAGAGAGTATGATCTGCCTCAGATTTCACAAAGCCCCTTCCATTGAGTGTCGTGCTGAGCTTATGGTACCATGCTCTAGGTGATTGTTTCAATCCGTAGATAGCCTTCTTGAGTCTAAGAACATTTCCAGGCTTTACTAGGTGTTCTAGGCCAGGAGGTGGCCTCATGTAGACCTCATCTTCTAGTTCTCCTTGTAGGAAAGCATTCTTCACATCCATTTGCCATAGATCCCACTCTAGGTTGACATCCAAAGATAAGATTATTCTTATGGTGTGAAGTTTAGCAACTGGTGCAAAGGTATCTAGGTAATCATCTCCATATGTTTGAGTGAAGCCTCTTGCTACTAGCCTTGTCTTGCGCCTTTCTACTGTCCCATCAGCATTGTACTTGATGGTGAAGATCCAGCGGCTTGTTACAGCTCTCTTGCCTTTAGGTAGTTCAGCTTCATACCATGTATCATTGATGATCATGGCATTAGTCTCACTGCCTACTGATTCTTTCCATTCCTCATGCTCCATAGCTTCCTCATAAGACCTTGGAATATATTCCTGATCCAACTCTCCAATAAACACCACATGTTCTTGAGGATACTGAGCTAGAGAACACACTCCTTGTATGGGATGGGCCACAGCTTGAGCATTAAAGTAGACCCTATTGTTCTTCCAGTTTAGATCAACCGGCTTTCTGATCCTAGAACTTCTTCTTGGAGCCGGCTGTGAACTACTTTCCTCAGTTGCAACTTGATCAATATTAGGCTGAGGCTGGCTTGCAATCACTACTGGCTCCTCTTGAGTAGTGTGATGATCCTGCTCCTCTTGTATATGATGCTCAGCTTGATCATGACTTGCTGAATCCTCCTGATTATGTTCAGCTTGATTTTCCCCCTCAGGATCAAGGTGAGGAGTCTCAATCACATTAATATCAACTTCAGTAGATGGAGTGGACTGGTGGGGAGTCGCCTCAGGTGTAGTGGCTCCTTTATCTTGGTGTACACTGATTCCAAGTCTTTCCATTACTCTCCTTAGATTGTTGGATCTATCCGAGGCTGATTGGGACAGGTTCTCTAACTTTTCCCAACTCTTTCCATCATAGTAGCCTCTAGATTCCACAAATTTCACATCTCTTGAGATCAAGACCCTCTTGGTCTCTGGTACATAACACTTATAGCCCTTCTGGTGAGGAGAGTATCCAATGAATATTGCCTTTGTGCTCTTGGCTGACAGCTTATCTCTTTGTTCTCCTGGTATCAAAACAAAGCAAAGACACCCAAACACACGCATATGTTCTATAGATGATTTGTTTTTGTTAAGTACCTCATAAGGGGATTGATCTTGAAGAACATTTGTGGGGATCCTATTGATTAGGTAGCAAGCTGTTAAGACTGCATCTCCCCAAAATTGCTTGGGCACACTTGTGTGAAACATCATACTCCTTGCTACCTCCATGAGATGTCGATTCTTTCTCTCAGCTACACCATTTTGTTGTGGAGTATATGGGCAGCTAGTTTGGTGGATCATCCCATGTTTGGCTAAGTGTTGTTTGAAAGCATTGCTTGTGTATTCTCCTCCATTATCTGATCTCAAAATCTTAATCTTGGCATTAAAGTGATTAGATACATGAGTTTGAAAATTTATGAAAGCTTCTAAGACCCTATCTTTAGATTGTAATAATGAGATCCATGTATACTTTGATTTCTCATCTAAAAAGGTCACAAAATACTTATGATGTTCTCTAGATATGCATGGAGCTGTCCATACATCAGAGTGGATTAAGTCAAAGCAATTTTCATAAATAGTACTTGATCTAGGGAACACACTCTTGCAATGTTTGCCTAGGATACAAGCCTCACAATCACTTTTAAAGGAAATACTAGGAAGCATGATGTTCAAAGCACGAGAATGGGGATGTCCTAATCTAGCATGCCATAATACATCTTTAGGTAATGTAGAAATGGAATTTAGAGCATAAGATAAATCGGCTGAGAGCTTAGTGTCTTCAAGTAAGTACAAGTCTCCCTTGGTTACACCTTTTCCAAGCAACCTACTAGTTTCAATATCCTGAAAGTAGACATCATTAGGAGTGAAAGTAACACTACAATTCAAGTCATTAGTGGCTATTTTAACTGATAACAAGTTAGAGGTAAAACTAGGCATGTAGAAAGCTTTAGAATCTTTATCAAATAGCCTAAGATCACCTACACCTTTGATTGGTACTTTCTCTCCATTAGCTATCATAACATTTCCTAGGGCAGGAACAATATTTTTAATTAAGCTAAGATCACTACTCATGTGGTGACTTGCCCCTGAATCTATAACCAATGGTTTTGTAATTTTAGGTTCAGTTAAAGCATTCAGCAAGATACCACAAGTGGAGGCATGTAAAGAGGTACCAAGTGTGTTACAAGAGTTGTCTTTGAGGAGTTTGATGAGAGCCTCAATGTCAGAACGCCTGATGACTTCATCTTGATTGTTCCTCAAGGTCAGGTTGCCACTAGAAGCCATTGCTTTGCCTTCACCACCTGCTGGAGCTGGGCGCATGCTTGCTGGAGTAAATGGCTCTCCCATGTCACCAGAGAAGTTAGCTCTTGTATCATTGTAGTTGTTTCTGAACTTCTGTGGCTTGAGGTGAGGGTGGAGGATCCAGCACTTGTCCTTTCCATGGCCTCTCTTCTTGCAATGATCGCATGTCCACACCTTCTTGTCTTCAGCCTTGTAAGTGCCTTTATTTGCAACTCCTTCAGCTTGGTTTGCTAGTACCAAGACTCGCTTGCCTCCAAAGAGCCCCACTGATCCTTGTTCTTTTTGAATCCGAGCACAAACTTCTTCAAGAGATGGGAGTTCCTTGTCTCTTAGGATGTGCTTGATGAGGTCATTGTATCCAGGGTTGAGAGTAGAGAGAAGAGCAAACACCTTGTCTTGTTCTCTCCTTTCATTCAACACATCTGGATCAATGGTTGCTGGCCTTAGCATCTCTAGCTCAGACCACAGGGATCTAAACTTTCCAAAGTGTTTATCAAAGTCATTGTCCTCTTGACTTAGAGTATTGATAGCCCTCTTGACTTCAAACACCCTACTGATGTTGGACTGGTTTCAATAGACCTTCTTGAGTGTATCCCATAGGTCTTTGGAGGTTTCACAGTAGGCATAAGCTTCCTGGAGTGGAGCATCAAGACTGGACTGAAGAATAGACAGCACCATAAGGTCCTCTTGGTTCTTCTTCTTGTCGCCAGCTTCACTCACCACCACTTTTCTACCATCCTCTCCGAGGATTGTTTTCTTTGGGTTCTTGCCTTCTTCAACTATATCCCAGTAGCCTCTGCCACCAAGAGCTGTCTTAGCAAGCCTTGCCCACAACAGGTAGTTAGCTCCCTTAAGGGTAGCTGGAATCACAACCATTTTTGAATTTTCTCCAGAATCCATCAAGAATAGCTCAAGAACAATTCAAAAATGTTGAGAGAAAATAGAAAAGATTTGTGTAAATAATCAGAATGAAAGGTTTGCGGAAGTAATAGGTTTCAAGAGCTTAAAAGCTCTGATACCATGTGAGATTTAGTGAATTATGAGATGGTTGTGTGATGAGATTAAAGAGATTTTAAGATTAAGGTTGAAACATAAGAATAAGAAAGAGAGAGAGTATTGCAAAGTGAGAGAGTATGAATGTTGAATCTCTTATTCCATACTGATTTAGTTCGTACATGAATTAAATAAATAGATAAAAGAGTTGACAATGAGACAATAGGAAACTATAAACAATTGGGACCAGATCTGAGAATGTCACTCTCAACTATGTAGAAAGGGACAGCTCCCATCTCTCTTCATTCCTTAAGAGCACATGTGACTTTTGTTTGTCACAAAGCCTCCAACGGCACCTTCTCCTCCACAGCCTGGTCTCCACTTGTTTGAAACCCTCCAGGTCATAAGGAGACTGATGGTAAGACATTTAAATCCAACACAATCCTTGCTTGACTTCCAAGACACTCTTTGTACAGATTAGGTCATCTTGCAAGTATGAACTCAATCTCTCTCATCTTGTTTCCTAAGTTCTGGCTCCTCTTTATGTCTTTACTCTAGATCTTTATTGCTTCATCTTCACAGTTCAAATATCTCATTCTTACAATTATAATAGATAGATATGATATTAGGGCGAAACATATATTAAACGAATGATCAAATCTCCCATTCTTCGAAAAAAACTCAAACGGAAGTGAATGGAACCTTGTCATGATATTTCATTAAAAGCTTTTTCGTAATAAAAATCAAGACTAAATTTTTTAATTTGAATGAAATAATATATATATATATATAGTGCTTTCAATATTAAAAATCACTTCGATTTGAAGAAGCGTATTTCTGGGATTGTCAGGATTAAATAACATATTAGAAAACACCTATTTAAAAATAATTTGTGTACATAAAAGTATATACATTAGAGTAATCACACAAATCAAAACCAATACCTTTTGTTTATTCACAATCATGTTTTTGGTAAGTAAATCAAAACAATCATTTTATTTACTTTATATGATATATAATTAAAATTTAGTAATATTGACATAGATATATATAGTATATTTTAATATAAATATTTATTATTGACACTTCATACTCATATGATTTTATTAACATTTGTATATTTTATGTAACAAAAATTTAAATGGTTAATCACAAAAATTTTAATATGAGATTTATCAATACAAATTTAAAAATTAAAATATTAAGATCTCAATAATTTTTCAATGCAAATTTTGAAATTAAAATATTTTATATTCTTATATAGTATATAATTTAATTTAAATGATATTAATATATATTTATAATATGAATATCTATTAATGAAACTTCATATTCATACAATTTATGATCATTTGTATCTTCCTTGAAAGTTAAACCATTGATCACAAAATTTTCAACGTGAGACTTTTACCATTTTTTAGTAATTTCTAGTCGTTTTTAAAAAATTAAAAAAATATAAAATCTATGAAAAAATCAAATTTTTTTATTATATGTTTAATGTGATTGTTTAATTTCTTTTAATATTATAAAAGTAAGCAAAAAAAGAGATGATACAGATATTGTTATGAAATATGTATTATTCATAATCATTAATTTTCATATATATGTTAATCATATTAAGTAACTTTGTAGCTTTTATTCAAGGAAAGATTTGAGAATATTATTTTGTATACTACTAATCAATTTGATGGTTAGTTTAATAAAAAATATTTTTCTAAGGATTCTAAGAATCACTTTAGTGATGACACGTGGCTACGATAATATGTTGTAATGGTCCAGGATTAATATATAGGGGATTTCACCAACTCTTCAAAATAACATTGTTACAAAGAACTGTATGCTCATGATGCGGGTTTGAATGAACATCTGCAACACATAACTTAACTATAAGAAGCTAATTATATGGTACTACATATCTGAAACTCCACTTGTGAATGTAGTATATGAAAATGATGTGTGTAACAAAAAAGATTATAGAATGGGACAACAACTTCCATTTCCTTCTTCTAGTTTGTACCCAATTTAAAGGCAAATTTTATACGTGTAAATTATTATTCTATTTGTTGATCTTTATATTAAAATGTTGTAGTAACTTGTAGGTAATACTTGCCATTGATATAGTGAGACACCTAATGCAGAATAAAGCCAATCGATGACATTTATCTTTGGACATAGCCAGAGTATATTGAAGTTATAAACCCAAACAAAAATAAAACAAATTTGGCAGGATAAATCATTCTATGTAACAGAGTCCTCACCACAGTCGACGTTTGGATTTTTCATTGACAGATAAACACTCATCATTACTTATATATGGTTTTGGATCTCATTGATGTGATGTTAATAATTTACTTAATCCCACTTAAATGGATTATTTGTCATGCATTTTTGATGTGTTTGGTATGTTGTCCAGTGTCTAGGGCGTAAAATAATATAGGCCAAAAATTGGTGTAAATTAATGGGCTAATTGGCTTACTAGCCACATTTCGGTGAGAACTCAAGGAAATAGACATGATTTTGACATAATGCAGTCACTAGCTTTTTGCCTTGATTCCTGCGGGTTATAGCCTTATATGTAACATGTTACCGGTTCTTTCACATGGAGAAAACAACGTGGTGGTTTTCTGTCCCCTAATAACAATGAAACACTTTTGGAAGCACATGCATAAACCATATTCAAAATCAAAAGAAGGAAAAGATGCAGAGAGAGGAGTTGATGATAAGCATAAGTGTAAAAGACAACGTTAAACAAACGGAGAATCCAAGAACTGTAGTTCCATACTATATATTGTAGATAGAATAATATAAAGACAAATATAGTTCCAATTGAAAGAGCATCTACATTGGACAGTTGAAATATGCATGATAGACGCAAAGTATGTAATACTTTATCCAAAATGAAGTCAAATATTGCCAAAATAAGTCAGATATTGCAAAAATATAAGTTACCATCTTATGTTCCCTTCATAACATTGCAAAGAAAGTTTAATTTCCATTTCACAAGTAGTACTACACATAATAGAGAATACTATTTTTTATATCGTAGAACTATTCCATATGGTAACATAACCATATCATTTATGAAGTTGGAAGCAAATCAAACACAACGTACTTGTGGTTGGGTTATAGAACACAAGATATAAACGGAGAATAAGAAGAACAAGGTACAAACTATCAGGACGGATCAAAACATGTCCAAATTTGTAGTCATTTTGTATTGGTTTGTGCGATGAAATAGATGCAAGACATGAGGCACTACCAAAAATATAGGTTTGGGCGTGTGTAATAGACGTAGACGTGACATTAGTGCAGGGACAACCAAAAACTTTGAATGAAACAGCATGGTAAAAAGCATTCATTTTATATGCGGTCAGTTTCCATTCGACATGACTAACATAGAATAGAATTTAATGCTGACCCCAAACATACTCTCTCACCTTCTAAATGCTTAACCAATGTTAACCCCAATTTTTCATAAACTAAACCTAAATTTTAAAAGGCCAGTAAAATGCATTATCATTCTACATGAGGCGTATAGAATAGAAATGGTAAAAATGTATTTGCAATCTAAAGATCATCTTAACATATTTTTCAAATGCTGATATGGTCATGCCTTCATGGAAGGTGGTAATGCTTGCCCCAATGCCAACTCCAATTGTACATAAACTAAACCCAATCAACTATCACTAAACTCTACATAAAAATATAAACCCTAATCCAATGTCAACTCCAATCTTCAATAAACTAAACCCTAGCCACTAATCACTAAACCCTATATGGAAATATAAACCCTAATCCAATATCAACCTCAATCTTTCATAAACTAAACCCCTAACATGCATTTCCATTCTACATGAGATATAGAATATAAAATGTGACAAACGATATAGCTCAGTACATATATATATTGTTCAAATTTTGAAGTGTCTATGATTGTAGGAGCAAATATTATGTACTACGTTATATCGGTAAACTAAATCCACGTGCAATAATACAAGGGACATGTATTTACATTCTTCATTAGCCACATGAAATATAAAACTAATGGGAATGGTAATATAACATTTGAGAGTAAACACTAAACCCAAGTTAAGAAAATATAAATTCCAATACATAGGTAACCCAAATCTTTGTGAAATTAAATCCACATGTCATACTATTGAGAACATGTATTTATATTCCTCATGACCAACATGAAATACAAAGCTAATGTGATTGGTAATAGAACACTTGATAGTAAACACTAAACCCAAGTTAAGAAAATATAAACCCCAATACATATGGAACCCAAATCTTATGGAAATATAAACCTCATGAGCCACATGGAATATGCAGTGGGAAACGTAGGTACAATCTCATGCGAATGTTATTCCATATAATTGAGCTATGTATTTATTATTTTAAATGGTCCATTCCATATACCGTATACTATGTTACTTGGATACAAATCTAATGGGGGAGTGGTAAAACTACACTTGACATTAAACACCTAACACAAGTTGATGACAACTATTACATATGAAAGAGTAGGAGGATGCCACGTACACCTCCTGATTTACCAAGATATTTTCACCGTGTAAATTTAAGCAATGGGTATAAGGTAATGATTACGAGAAGGGATATGTGTGTTATAGGGTTACGAGAAGACTTTTATTCCATTGGAACGGTACTATTTAAAATGGTACTATGTGTATAGTAGATCAAGCATTGAGCACCATGATATACAAAGATAAAGGAGATGGTAACCAAACAATTGATAATAAACACTAAACCCAAGTTAGAAAAATATAAACCCTAATCCCTAGACAACCCAAATTATACTGAAATTAAATCATGGTAAATACTTCATATATGAACACCAAACGTACAAACTTACACAACCCAATTCCAAATTTAAACAAAGAGGGACTGCAAATAAGATCATTTCCATTTTATATACACTGAATCAAATAGAAATAGGGGAAGTTACAAGTGCAAAGTCTTGAATAGCATTAGGAATTGGTTTCCCCACGAAAAGCCACCAAAGTTTGAAGTCCTTCTCATTGATCAACTGTCGTGAAAGAAGGTAATGAAGAAACATAACCGAGAAGGTATGGGACCCCATTTTCAGTACTTGGCCAAACTGTGAAGCACTCAACATCTTCAGGTCCTCATCCTATAATGCACTCTTTATCACTTCAATCCAACGGAGATTGAAATAGTTGTTAACCCTTTTCTTGCCACTGGGTTTGCAGCCTGTCTCAAACAATCTACTTGGAAGCTCTAACTCGTCCATAACAAACCTGAAGAATGGAAAGTAAGAGAGTCAAAGAGTGAAGATGGTTCACAATGTCATATGCAATATATAAATGAATAATGAGCTAAACAGGGTAAGAACCGTCAACCGAATGGAGCAACATATCATGTGAAAGTACCATTCCATGTGGAATGGAATATTATGAATAAAATACTATTCCAGTTAATATGACACTCATCAGGCTAAATATACAGATACGGACGTAACATATATGTGGTTTGGGTTTAGTGTTCCACAAAATAATTGATATTTCTAGACCATGAATAATGGACCACAAAGACAGAAACCCCAAAGCAAGCATAACTTAGATTAACGACATCAGACTGGGAACCACACCCAAACACAAAGTGAGACAAATCAAACATTATCGCAAGTGCTACTATCCTACATGGAATGGTTTAATGGGATACAAATACTATGACATTTCAAATGGAAACCATATCTGAAATTTCATACTATGTGTACAGACAGGCCAATTCTCAGCAATGATATTTTACACAACTTCGTATATACCACTATATTTTGCATCATCAAAACGATTCAAATTTAAGAAACCCTCACACAACCTGGGAAAACTCGAACCCTAAATCAATTTGAGAAAGTCCGATATCCGAGGACGGAATTCCGTAACCGGAACAATGGTTTACAACAGGAACAATGATACATACTTCACAATTTAAAACCCTAATTTTGCCAAGATCGAAAATAGAATCAGAGAAACAGAGACGAAGCAGAAAGCCAAAGAACTTACGCTGTTGTCAAAGCTCTGAGAAAACGCTACTCTGTGAAGTTGGACATGCCGGCGGTGTTACTCCCCTCCGCCGAAACCGTCGCGCAAGACCGAACCACCGACGCCCGAAAAGCCCCTATGAGAAGGGAAGATGACGGAGATGAAAAGTTGATTGCAGTGAGAGGCGAACCGTAGGAGCAGAGAAGCGGCAGGGTCGTTTGGAATTTCAGAGAGAACCGACGAAGAAAGCGAGAAGGAGAAGGTGTGTGGAATGGGAGAATACACGATATACTTTGGACAGTAAAAGGTATAATTTTTTTTTTAATTGTAGCAGGTTAGCCGGTGAAAGGGAAAGGGAAAGGGTAGGATAGTATTATTATGTATTATTGACGCTGTCTATACATCTGTTAGGTAAAAGTGCTATAGGGTGAATTACCTTTTTTCATGTCTATAGCTCCTAATTTCCCTAAATTAATATGTAAACAAACACTAAACCGAAAAAAAAAACCATAAACTAAACCGGTGGTTGGTTAACCAAGTTATAGTTGCTCAAGAAAGAAAAAAAGTTTAACCAAGTTATAAAGCCTTATATTAAAATTGCTTTCTATATATGATGTTGGTCGGTCAATAGTATAGAATGGCATAAATTATAATTATTCTAGTAAACAAAGGATTATTTTATAAGGGTACTGAGAAGGCATGAGATGTTAGCGCCTCAACATTGGTACCATAAGTTCATTTTAGAAATGCTTCTCAATTAACAAGAAAGGGATATATATTGATAACTTTTTTTTGTCGACATATTTATTGATGACTTAATAGTTTCTTATATAAAAACAAATACACGTCGTTAACCTTAGGAAGACCCATTAGTTTATGTGGATGCTGTGCCGTTTTGGTCTTAGGCTACAACTAGGCTTATCGTTTTGATGTGAAAGACGAAGAGAAAGAGTTGGCCTGAATGAAGCCCACTCGGTTAAGAGGTCATGCTGGGCTGGAAGAAAGTTTGTTACAGTGGGACCTGCAAGTAATAAACTTCATCGTCTTCTTCATAAAGCATTTGACAAGTTACAAAGCATTCATCATTCGAAACAGAGAGAGAAAGCGAGATACATAGAGAAGAGATTACAGCTGGGAGAGAAAGTATGATCAAGATAGAGAGATCCTGAAATGTTCATAACTCTTGAGATTAACGTCCTTTCTCCGGTTCAGGCTACTGGTCTTCGTCATTGGAAGGCTCAGAGGAAAACAGTGAGTTGTCCTCGTCGTGGTCGCTGTGTTAGTCTTCTCTAGTGTACGTCTTGTGTATAAGATTATTATAGCTGCACAAAGAGCAAACAATATCAATCTCAGTATCATCTTCCTTCATGTATCTCATTGATCAATAGTTGAAAAGCTCGAGAGTTTCGATCTTTTCCCAGACAATAGGAAACGAAGTCTGGTAAAAAAATTTCGTTTATTGCTTTATATCGAACACAAACTAAATCGAATCATGCACAATCAATTAAAATATAATGGTTAGGTTGGGAATTGAATCTCAGATCTTAACAATTGGTATCAGAGCCAGGTTCTTGGTTCTGAGATTCTGGATCTAATATGTGGTGTTCTGGTTGCTTGATGTGTTGGCTTATGTGATTGTTGACAGATCTCGATGGATTCTGTTCATGGAGATTTGAGATGAAGAAGTTTGATGGTTCTGGTGAATTCGAAATGTGGAAGTTTAAGATGTGGATGCAGTTTGAGCTTCAAGGATCTTGGTAACATTCTGAACTAAGAAGTTGCTAAGGATACTAAAGAAGAAGAAGACTCAAGCTCTAAGACTGAATGTGGTCAAGAAAGTTCCTCTCGCTAAGGAGAAAGATACTCATGCAAGGAACCTGATTTGTTCAAGCTTGACCAACATGGTACTGATAAAAGTCATGAAAGAGACAAAATATTTGAGAGTATGGAAAGCTCTAGAAGGAGATTATCAAACAAAGACTCTATCTAACCGGATCTATTTGAAGCAAAGTTTTGCAAGTTATAAGATGGTGGAGAGCAAAATTATTGAAGAAAATCTAGACACTTTCCTAAAGATTGTTGATGACCTTGCAAGCTTGAACATTCATGTTACTGATGAGGATCAAGCAATTCAGATTCTTACGAGTCTTCCTCCACAATATGATTCTCTTGTACATACTCTAAAGTATGGCAATGGGAAGGAACATTGATGGTCACAGAATTGACTACTTCTGCGTATGATAAAGAAGCGGAGTTGAAAGACAAAGGCTTAACTGGATGATCAAGGTCAAACGCAGAAGGTCTAGTTGTTACAAGAGGAAGAACTGATAAGCGTGGATGAGGTCATGGAAAGAATCGTTCAAAGAGTAAAGACTACAGGTCTAAGTCAAGACCAAAGAATGCCACAAAGTCTAAAATATATTGGAGTTGTGGTAAGGAGGGGCATTTCATGTGAGACTGTCCTTGTGACACCCCCGATCGTAGATAACCGGATATGACACGGTCTATGTTCCCTGATGGTCGACCCGAGGTTCTCGAACTAAATCCGATCACCTTAGACCAACAACCAAAGAACACAGACACTCCTATCGGATATTACTCTAGGCTTTTCAACCCAATAAAGCAATCTTCGATAGTTAGTTCATCGCGGACAAGGACTAATATCGTATGAGAACTCGTGATTTATAAACATTTTTTATACATTATTTGTTTACTTTAAACATCTTACAAAGTGTTATAGTTTTATCCTACGGCCTATCGCCCAACAACGTTTTAAGTAAATATACATCAAAAGGTACGTTGCAAGGACAACAAAATACTACCGCTGGTTGGCCGCTCCTTCCATCCAAAAGAGTAAAGTGTCTCCCGCCTAAGGGTTACCTGCACACACGAATGAGTCATGAGCAACTAGTTTACTCAGTGAATCTTGAATCACAACACAATCAATAATAAACCAAACAATTATCAAATGCATATACATGATCATGCAAGTACTAGTACTATACTTTAATATCGATCATCATTGTGAATTCTTATTTTAAACATCACTTCCACAACACCCGCCCGTTACCATAAGCATATAATACAATATATATACTAGACTCGAGAAATCACTAAGGCTAACCGAGACTAGTGAGTTAGCATCACCATCATTGTCGAATATCCGATATGAACAATCCGACACTGCATCGTCATGCAGTACACGGTCTCCAGGGAGCTACCCCATCATCGTGTCTTCATGACCTTGTTCCATTCGCAGGACCAGGTCACGGTAATGCGGGGACATTAGTGATAGTGAATATAACAAGACTTCACATGATTTTACTTCCATAATCATTTCAAAATTAATCGATAAATAATCCTTAATTAATCATAATTAACTTCTAATTAATCCTAGATTAATCCATAATTAATCTCATATTAATTTTTAATTAATCCAAGATTAGTACTTAATTAATCATGATTACTCTTTAATTAATTTTAGATTAATTCTTAATTAAACCAAGATTAATCTTTAATTAAATTAAGATTAATCCTTAATTAAACCAAGATTAATCCTTAATTAAACCATGATTATTTCATAGTTAAGATTAGTACTTGTTCACAAGTACTAAGATTAGAATTAACCGTGATTACTCTTATGTATAGTTCACAATAAGTAAACATAACACCGTTCTTATAAACTTGAGAGACTTTACTAACTTAATCAATCTCAACATCTATCTAGACTCACCTAAGAGATTAGTCTTGGAACTGGTTGGATACCTAAAGCCTTACTCCCCCTCTGACCTGAAACAGAAGTGAATGACTACAAAATCAGTTTGGTTCATGCTTTAACACCTTAGATCAGATCATTTCAAGCTTGGTTCCACTCAAACTATACCAGTTCAGCTTGGTTCTAGTCAGTCTACCAAAGTCAGGACAAGATCAGACTGAGTTCAAATTGGTTTAATCAAAGCCAGATCAGAACATCATAGCTGGTGGTTCTAAGAGGTTGATTCAAACCGAAATTAATCAAAATCTGAACTATATCACCACTTAGAGAACTGATCCGACCAAGTTCTTATGTAAACATCAACTAGCTCTGATCAAGACATGACTGAGGTAAGAGACCAAAGCTTACCAAGATGAACCAAAGGACTAGATGGCCCCAGCTGATCCTCTTCTCCAAGATTAGATTTTGGCTGAACTGATCAAAGAGAAAGATCAAGGCCTGATCATGATCTGAACTGAACTAGGTCTAGGGTTTTATTTAAGAATCTCACCTTCTGATCTTTCTCACAGAAACTGAATGAGCTAGGGCTGAAGATCAAATCACCAACAATTTTTTTCTTGATTTAATTTCCTGATTTTCTCACTGATTTTCTCTTCTTCTTTCTCTCTTTCTCTCTGAAAATTTTGTGGATTTTTCTGAGGTTTCAGAACGTGGTAAAGCAGCTGGAGGAGAGGTTTATATATTTCAGATGGTCTTTGGATGAGTGTCCAGCTGAGGGACAAAAGAAGGGTAAGAAGAGACAGCTAGCAAGCTGCTTCAACATCTGCACCATGCTGTCCTTTCCCTCCCATGAAGTAGTTTCCAACCAATCATAATAATCAAGAGAGGAAGCAAGCACACATTCAGCTTGTGATTGTCATGTGACATGTACTGAAGAAGCTAGGTAAGCAGGCAGGTGCAAGTCATGGGACATAATAGGTGAACAAACCAGCTGGTGGAGGACATAACTTAGTTCAAAAATTATTTTGGAAGTTGGTTGACAGTTTTAAATAATATTTCAACCAATATTCCTTGTCTTTGGCTCTCGTCTTGTTCTCGGAAAATCTCGTCCAGCTTAATAAAAATTCGACCAAAATATTTAAGACTCGACCAAACTATCAAGTGAAGGTCTTTCGACCACACGACAGTCCCGTCGAGAAATTAATCTATCGGGTCGATTTTTATTTTATTAATTTTTGTCGAACCAACTAAAAAAAAACTGGTTGAGCGAGATTTTTCTCGACTATAAATTTATTGGCTCATGAGGGTTATTACAGTCCTAGCATGAAAGATAAAAGCTATGAGACGGCTAATGTTGCACATGAGAAAGAACAGCCTATGATTCTTACTGCAAGCATACAAGAAATTAAAGACGAGTGGGTTTTGGACTCTGGATGTTCTTTTCATATCACTCCTAACAAACACTTGTTGTTTGATCTTGAAGTGTTGGAAGGAGGAAAGGTCCCATGGAAGAAAAAAACACAACAAGTGAAGTAAAATGAATTGGAAAACTCAAGATAGTGAATCCTGAGCAGTCTACTGTGATTCTAACAGACGTCAGGTACATGTCTACTATAGGAAGGAATCTGATTTCTTATGGTCAACTAGAGAAGCATGGATGCAACTACGAGGAAAGTGGCTACAAGGTGACATTCTTTAAACAAGGAAAGAAAGTTTTATGTGGTTGTTATAAGGACGGGTTGTACTATCTTCAGGGAGTTGTTGCAAGTGCAGAAGCTACGGTTGCTAGAGTAGAAGTGGATATGACCAACAGATGGCACTCTAGGCTCGGTCACATGAGTTTAAAGAATATGAATTTGCTGGTTAAAGGAGGATATCTTGATACAAAGGAAGTGCACAAGTTGGATTTCTGTGAAGAGTGTGTCTTAGAGAAAGCTCATCGACAACCATTTCCTACAGCCAAACACAACTCAGAAGATATTTTAGATTCTAATGAAGAAAGCTTATTAGGTTACATATATTTCTTGACAATGATTAATGATTACTCGAAGAAAATCTGGATAAGGTTTCTACGGTCCAAAGATGAAGTGTAACATAGTTGAATGGAAAGCTCTAGTGAGAATCAAACAAGCAAGAAGATCAAGTGCTTACTGATAATGAATTGGAATTCTGGAATGCGTTGATGGATAAAATGTTTAAAGAATCTGGCATCAAGAGGCACAAGACGTGTGCTTATACTCCACAACAGAATGGAGTTTCGGAGTGGATGAATATGACCATTGCAGATAAGATCAGGTGTATGCTTGCTGAATCAGGGTTGGACAAGAAGTTCTGGGCAGAAGCGGCCTCCACTTTAGTTTATCTGATCAATAGAACTCCGAGTTCTGCTATTGAGTTCAAGATACCAGAAGAGGTGTGGTCAGGGGTTAAGGTGGAGCATGGACAGCTTAAAAGATTTGGTTGTGTGGCTTATATCCATACAGTTCAAGACAAGATGAGTCTAGAGCAGTGAAAGCTATCTTCATGGGTTATCCTCAGGGGACAAAAGATTATCGTGTGTGTCTTCCTGAATCAGGAAAGTTAACAATCAGCATAAATGTCGTCTTTGATGAAGAAAAGCTCTATTGGAAGTCTAAGGAAGAGAAGCCGAAAGGTAAAAAGAAAGTCACTTTCAGTTCAGACTTAATCAGGGGACCATCAGGTACTGCTGAAGGTGGAGCTTCTTCATCATATTCTGAGTCCAATGAAAGTTCTGATTCTAAGTCAGATCAAGAGTTTGAAAGTTAGGAAGGATCTTCGTCCAGTGAAAGTCTTGATGGTTATCTACTTGCTCGTGATAGAGTTAGAAGCTTCCAGCAATCTTTGAAAGTGGAGGCGTTGTTAATGCTCTAAGCTGTGCTACGGATATTGAAGTGTCTGAGCCAAAGACTTATGCAGAAGCAAAAAGTGAGCAAAGATTGGGATAAGTGGAAAGCATCTGTGGGAGATGAGAAGACTGTGTTGGACAAGAATGATACCTAGGATATAGTTAATCGACCTCAGAGACAGAGAATGGTTGGTTCTAAGTGGATCTACAAGTACAAAGAAGGGATTCCATGTATTGAGGATCCAAGGTACAAGTCTAGACTAGTCACTAAAGGCTTCACTCAAGTGGAAAGAGTCGACTACAATGAGATATTTGCTAGTGTTGTGAAACATGTATCCATTCGGATACTGTTATTATTTGTGGTAAACTTTGACACTGAACTAGAGAAAATGGATGTTAAGACTGTGTTCTTACATGAAAGTCTAGACGAGACAATCTACATGGAACAGCCTGAGGGGTTCATCAAGAAAGGATACGAAGGAAAATTTTCCTTATTGAAGAAGTCTCTCTACGGGCTAAAGCAGTCTCCTCCCAATCTCCTCGCCAATGGAACTTGAGATTCGATTCATCAAGGAAAAATTATTCACAAGGTATATTAAGGATCTTGTGTATTGGAAAAGGAGCAGAAGAGAGCGTATATATCCTGTTATATGTTGATGATATGTTGATCGCAACTAAGGATAAGAAGAAAGTATCAAAACTCAGCTACTCGGATAAAGAGTTTGAGATGAAACATTTGGGATCAGCTACTCGGATACTTGGAATGGAAATTTACAGGGACAAAGAGAAGGGAATTCTAAAACTATCTGAGGAGAGATATGTAAAGCAAATTCTGAAGACTTTTGGAATGGAAGAGAGCAAGCCAGTGGTTACTCCAGTTGGTTCTCAGTTCAAGCTGAAAATTTTGACACCAGAAGAGTAGGAAAAACAGAAGAACTTAACGGATTATGCTCCCTATGCAAGTGCAGTGGGGAGTTTAATGTATGCGATGATTGGAACTAGACCATAATTGGGTTTTGCTGTTGGTCTAGTGAGCAGATTTATGTCTAAACCGAGTCGAGAACCTTGGGAAACTATTAAGTGGATCATGTGTTATCTTCAGGCAGCTTCATAAGTTTGCTTACACTTCACTAAATCTGATCATTTCGAGGTGGAGGGTTTTAGAGATTCAGACTATTCTACTGATCGGGATAAGAGAAGATCTGTAACTGGATATGTGTTCCAAGTTAGTGGGAACACAATTAGCTAGAGATCTGCTCTGCAGCATGTAGTATCTCTCTTTACTACAGAGGCCGAGTACATGGCTCTCTCAGAAGCTAGGAAAGAGGGATTATGGTTGAGGGAATTTTGCTGTGAATTGGGGTTCAATTCTCAGTTTTTCAGACTACATTGTGACACACAATGTGATATATGCCTAGCTAAAAATGCAGTGCATCATGAGATGACTAAGCATGTCGCAAACAAAATTAATTTCATCAGAGATATTGTGGATTTCGGTCTAGTCATGATTCACAATATTCACACTATCCTAAATCCAGCACACATGTTGCCTGGAAATGCATTTGAGGAGTTGCTCGTAACGCTCGGGGTCGTCGCCTTATCGAGCTGAAATGTACTCTGAGATGGTTCTGTTGTTTAGCCATTTCATCAGAGGGAGTACGTGAAGAAACCGAGAACAAAAGTGTTAGTATTTTTTTCATGGATAAAAATAAGCTGACTAATGAAATAAAAGAGTTTGGAGACTTAGTTTGTGGTTACTGGATGTTCCCCAAAGAGGTTCAAATGCTCGTTATCTTTGGAAGTCAATGGTTACTCCGGAGGTTACTAGTTATCAAGGATAATTGATACAGAGTTCAAAGCCAAAGGGAAGAAGCTTCTTACAGATTTCAAGAGCAGTTTGTTGAGGCTGAGGTTCAGCTGGTGTTGGAGGATCAAGAAATTTGAAGTCTTTAGGAAGAGTCAGAGTTGGAGATCGTATCATTTCGGTATCGAAAATGAGCAGATATGGACTTGCAATGAGCTGAGGTTCAGGACTGAGTTTGGGTTCTAGAGGCGGTGGTAGTGGTTCGTCATTTGATCCGCAGTGTCCAGTGGAGTCAGTGAGGCTGTGCGGAGGTGTTTCAGACATGGTTTCGGGTTGTCGAAACGAGTGTGCTTTCGGCAGGATTTTCTCTGTGTTTGACCTAAACATCAAGGTAGAGATTTGTGGATGCTGTATCGTTTTGGTCTTGGACCACAACTGGGCTTATCATTTTGTGTGAAAGACGAAGAGAAAGAGTTGGCCCGAATGAAGCCTACTCGGTTATAAGCTTATGCTGAGCTGGAAGAAAGTTTGTTACAGTGGGAACCGCAAGTAACAAACTTCATCGTCTTCTTCATAAAGCATTTGACGAGTTACAGAGCATTCATCGATTCGAAACAGAGAGAAAGCGAGATACAGAGCGAAGAGGTTAAAACTGGGAGAGAAAGTACGATCAAGATAGAGAGATCCTGAAGTGCTTATAGCTCTTGAGATCAACGTCCTTTCTCCGGTTCAGGCTACTGGTCTTCGTAGTCGGAAGGCTCAGAGGCAGACAGTGAGTCATCCTCGTCGTAGTCGCTGTGATAGTCTTCTCCGGTGTACGTCTTGTGTATAAGCATGTAATAGGTGCACAAAGAGCAAACCGACATTCTCTTTTCTTGGTATGGGTTAAGCTCTCTGCTCCTCCTAAAAGAGATGGTAGTGTGTACTTCATGTATGTTTCATCAGATAGCTCTGAGTTACTTAGGTTTCAGATTAGGTTTGATAGTGTGGTAAAGCATTTCAAATGGAACAAATATGCCAGGAACTGTAATTTGCTTCAATTAAAACCTAGCACGGAATGCGAGAAGTATAACCGTTGCGGTAATTACAGTGTTTGTGATGAGAGAAAAGAGTTCGATTTTGGTAAATGTAGTTGCATCAACGGGTTCGATCTTGTGAATCAGAACCAGTCGGCTGGCTGCAAAAGAAGAGTTCCATTGAACTGTAGCCAGAATGTGAGAGAAGGCGAGTTCAGGGAGCTAAGGGGAATAAAGTTTCCTGAATTTGGATCGGTTATTTTCCTTAGCAACTCAGAGGCTTGTAAAGATGTATGCGTGAGAGATTGCTCCTGTAATGCTTATGCATTTTTTAGAGGGGTTGAGCATGGTGGACAGTCTATCAACATCCGGATAGCGGAATCTGAACTAGGTTTGCAGAATGTTTGAGAAGTCGTAATACATTTTGAAAGATTCAAACATAACTAATCGTTAGATATTTTGATTTGTTTTGTTGTGTGAGTAGGTGGGAAGGGAAACTCGAAAGTATGGATCATTTTTTTTCACCATAGCCTCGACCTTCTCTCTCTAAAGTATATCCTCTGACCTCTCTCTATAAGATCTGTTCTTGGTTTCTTTCCGATCACCGGCTCCGGCTGCTCTCTTAGAGTCGGAGTCGGATTTTCTTTTGCTTTCCGTGACTGAGAGAAACTTTTGATCGGTACAATCTTCTTCTAGGCGTCTTCGGTTAGATCTTAGATCTATCTGTGCGGATCTGATTCTCTATCCAGTATCTTTAGCCTTTTGTTGTTGCATGTATGTCTTGAGATTTCTTGGGTTCTTCTCTGGTTTCAATCTTCTGTCTCCTTGTCCTTTGCATGCGACAGAATCCGGAGTCGATTGCAACTGCTCCTTGTCATTTACCATTTGATCTGATCGAGATCTGCTTTTCGTCAAGCTTCAAGTTGGTGTTTAAAGTAGTATCCTCAGCGACATCGCCTTACCCGGTTTGAAGACTTGGAAATAGATTGTCCTGTTGTCTCCTGGGTCTTGAAGCTTTGTTCTCTATCCTGTTTGGGCTCTTCTCTATAGGAGGTTGCATATCTCAGTGGTTTGATCAAGCTTTGTCTCCATCGGTTTGTCTATTCCCAAGATTCTCTTTTAAAGTCTATATGCTAAATAATTCTTAATGTGTTCTCGATTTAGTTGATTGTCCCTTGATGTTCTTGAAGTTTGATTGTGCTTTGTTTGTCTCTCAGTTTATGTTCTTGTTTCATCTTGTCTCCCTCTTGTGGGCTAATGTTTAAGCTCTTGATGTAATCTTCTGAATCAATATAATCAATTAGTGTTTAAAAAAAAATGTCTCACTCACACATACTGTCTTGTTTTAAAAGGATTAAGTGCATAAGGTAAGTGATAATTTTTTTTTAAAGTGATAAATTTTTGTTGGTTGTGGAGTTGTCTTATCGTAATTTGTAATAGAATAAATCAGCATTAAAAAAACAGTATTCAATTGATTCATGATATGCAGCTATATTGTGGAGGAAGAAAGACTTTTCAGTTTTCGAAAAGGAAGAAAATAAAGATTACTCGGTTACGTCCTCAAGCTCGACAATCCAAGTTCTGGTAAGCGATCTACTTGACACATCCGAGTTGACAATTTTCACTTTCAACAGTGTAGCCTCAGCAAACAGGAAGATTTCGCTGAAGAAAACAAGCTTGGACAGAGCGAATTTGGTACTGTGTATAAGGTGAAACATTTGAATATTACAAGTAATATGATATCACTCAAATTACCCTAAGGAGTGATTTACTCTCTCAAATAAGAGGTCGAGTTGTAGCACTTTGGGATCAAATTCACAGGGAGCTAAGGCACACAATAGATATTTTTACTTATGTAGTGAAGCTAGGTTGAATGGTTTAAATGTAAATTAGCAGGGGTGAACAAGTAATATTGATTGATTGGGTTTAAGGACAGATATGGGCAACGTTAGACTTAGGGTTTTTATTCAGACAATCAGGATTATAAAGATATAGACTACTAAGAATATATGGATATCCTAGAACTCAAACAAATAAGAATGGTCAATCAACTTTCGTATATTTAGACTATCTATCGCCGGATCTAGGACATCAGCTGTCGCTTGTTGGTCCAGAGAAAGTGTCGATCGATTCCAACATTGGGGTGTCGATCGATACACCTTTCAGCCTGTCGATCGATGCAACTAATGAGTTGTCGATCAACGTTCCTTCCAGGGAGCGTTACGCACAGGTTTGACGTGTTCACTAGGTTAAAATAAATTAACTTCCGCTTGTTTCTAGCAATCCTAGCACAACCTAAACTATTTCAGACAAAGAATCAAACTTCTGAATGCGCCATAATGTCTATAAGCAAGACCCTAGTTAGCTACTCTAGAACACAAGCATTTAGAACAATTTAGTTGATTAATATCCTGACACTTAGCAATTCTATATTTTGGGTTAATCCCTCATGAATATCTGAACCCTAAATCTAACAAGATGAACTACTCAGACATGGCTAGGCAATTCATAACAACAAGATAAGAAAACTGTATAAAATAGAATAGAGTAAAGAAAGTGGAGTTCCAATCACAAATCTCTTAAGGAGTTATTGGATCTTCTCTCCAAACCTAAGACTCTAAGTATTTTGCTGTATGGAATGTAGAAAGTATGAAAGCGTCAGTTGCCTAAAACAATGGCAGAGCACATAAATATTAGGTTAAAATTCGTCAGGGGTAATCTGGTAATTGTTGTGAGACTTGGACTTTAAGTCGGCTGGAACCCAATCTGGCTTATGCGCGCTTTGCCGTCGATCGACACCACAGGGTGTGTGTCGATCAATTGTTGCCTTCGTCCATCGATCGATAGTCATGGTCGATGGTCAACTTCGGGTCTTTGTCATTTTCTCTCCAAAACCAAATCACTCCAAAACCTGAAAACATACTAAAAAGACTCCAAAACAACTATAATGTATTTTAAAACACCTAGGGTAAAATCTATGGTATATCATAATATTTATAAGACTAATGTTGGGTCATAGAGTTTTGATCTTAATATATAAAAGTTTGTGTTATGTTTTGAACAGAGAAACTTTTCTGGAGGAAGAGAGATCGCAGTCAAAAGGCTATCAGAAAAATCTAAGCAAGGACTAGAAGAATTCAAGAACGAGATCTTACTGATTGTAAAACGCCAACATTGAAATCTTGTTAGATTACTAGGATGTTTCATTGAAAACAACGAGAAGCAGAGTGCATGCCAAACAAGAGCTTGGACAGTTTCATTTTAGGTTTGTTTTCTTATAGAACAATTATAAACAAACAAATGTTTACATTTGGTGGATTGAGTATAAAAACTTATCTATGCATGCATGCACAGATGACAATAAATGAAGAAGTTTAGACCGGAGAAAACGATGGGATATCATTGGAGGAATTGCAAGGGGATTGCTATACTTGCATAGAGACTCAAGACTGCAGATCATTTACCATGACCCACAAGCTACCAATATCTTGCTGGACCGGGAAGTGAATCCGAAGATCTCAGATTTTGGTATGGCTAGGATCTTCAACTACCGACAAGATCAGGCCAACACGATCCGAGTCGTGGGCACATAGTAACTAACCGAACCTCTTTATTGTTTTCTCTTCTATATACAATGTGAAACTGTATCGATTTCTTATGGTTCTGATGTTGAAAAATTGTGTAGTGGTTAAATGGCTGCGGGGTATGCAATATTCTCATAGAAATCTGTTGTGTATAGCTTTGGAGTGTTAATACTGGAAATTGTAAGTGAAAGCAAGAACGTTAGCTTTCGAGGTTCTGAATATGGAAGTCTCATCGGTTATGTATGTTTCTCTTGATATTTAGTTTTGGTTTGGTTTGTTTTTTTCATTTCCAGAAACTTATGTTCTAAAGGACAAAAACTGTAGAGAATCTGAAAACTAGACTATACTTGCTCAAATGAGCTTTATTAAGATAGATTAGAGAGATTGAAGTAGCTTATTAAAGCTTTATTATGCAATGAAAGTAAGAAAGGAAATAACTTTAATTTGTCTTCAAGAACTAACAAGATCAATAGATTTCATAAATAAGTTTAAGGTGAGGCTGCTTTAAAGGCAGCCAAGGTTACATTTATGAATACTCATTACGCATATTTATATGAAACTTCTCTTGCAACAAACCCTAAACATATGTGCTAAATCTATTACATTGGGCTTGATAATTCTTCTTTGGGCTTCTGTCTAATTAAAACTTCAAGCGAAGAATTTATGGAGGCAAAGAAAGACCAAAGAGCTAATTGATCCAACGGTGAAGGACACTAAAGACGTAAACGAAGCAATGAGACGCATCCACATGGGGATGTTGTGTACACAAGCCTCGGTTATTTACGGACCAAATATAAGTTTGGTTTTGTTGATGTTGGAGAGTCGAATAATTCACCTTCCACGACCGAGAAAACCTACCTTCCACTCATTCTTTAAACTCCGGCGAGATCGTCGGCGGACAGGATGTTGCCACTGTCAACCATATTACTTTGACCACTGTCGTTGCTAGATGATGACTATTTTGACGAATTAGTTGTTCTTCCCTACGGTCTTTGACTTTTCATTTTTCTATGGAAGTTTCTTAGTTTTCAACTTTGTAAATAATAAAACCTACAAAATTACCTAATGTGATTAAGATATATATGGCAATTAATGATTTTAAATAATAAAGATTTGGTAACAATCTGTATATTTTCTATCATTTTTTCTTAATCATTTATTATTAACATAAATTACACAATTAGATTAATCATATAATAAAAATTTAGATTTTTTTTGTATATGTTGTAATTTGAATTTTTCAAAACAAGTATAAATTAGTAAAACTGTTAAAAGACTCACATAAATTTTTGTGATCAAGGTTTAATTTTTTTTTCTATAATAAGATACAATGATTATAAAATAATATGAATAAATAATTTTATTTTAATAGGTGTTTATGTTAATATATATTTCATATCGTTTAAATTACACTATACATCATATGAAAATACATACTTATATTGTGATATCTGCTTTGAGCATATATTGAAAAGTTAATATTTAAATTTTGAAATCTTCATTGTTTTTTTAAATGATTATAAATTATTGAAACCACTAAATATTTCACATAAAAAAATCTTTGGTTTAAAGTTTTATTACACAAATATGCAAATAATCATAAAATCATATGAGTAGAAACCTTATTTAATAAATATTCATATTAAAAGTATAATATATATATATATATATATATCTATGTTAATATCATTTAAATTTAATTATATATCTATGTTGATTGTTTTCATTTATTTACCCTAAAATGATTACGAATAAACAGGATCGATCGTTTGATTTATATGCGCACGCCAATTTATTACATAATAGTAATTGATTTCTTAGTTATTTAATATATAATTATTATTTTATTATTTCATAATGTGTGACGGTTTTATGCGATTTTTGAATCCCAGGATACAACTGTGATAAGACCGTTTCACAACACCCAAAAAAGAATCTACGAACTCAACTACTACGATAGACACTCGAGACACTTACTTTAAAAGATTAGAGAAGATCTAAGAGTTTTTTTTTTCTTTTCTAGTGAGAGAGAGCTTGGTATTTGTGTGAAAAGAGATGAAGAATGTGATGGAATGAGATGTTATAAATTTGTGAAGTGGGTATGGGTATTTATAGTGAATAAAAGCTTGGTCACCAAGTTGGCTAAACTTGGTCACCAAGTTGGCTAAACTTGGTCACCAAGTTGGCTTAACTTGGTCACCAAGTTGGCTAACTTGGCTAACTTGGCCACCAAGTTGGCTAACTTAGCCACTAAGTTTTTTTTTTTTTACATATAAATACCCAAAACTCAATTTACCCAGTCCATTGGCTTATAAATGAGCCCAATAAATGTCCATATCCATTCACATAAATTTTATTTTTACTCAGCCTTTAGAGCTTATAAAAACAAATTTCTATTCACACATCAAAATACTACTCAGCCCATTGGGCTTATGGTATTTGATCCAACAATCCCCCACATGAGAAATTACTTTAAACACTTGAAGACTCGATAGACCCTACAACTAGACCTAACACTAGACTAGACTAGACAGACAGACTTTTCGAGAGTATAAACGAAAAACTAACTGTATATGATGTAGGTGCATATTTCAGCCTTGAACTACTCACTGTTAATACCTGTCGTATTTACTTTTCAGGAGGTGAACGTGATGTCTTGAACCACCCGAAGTTTGTGTAAACCGAGACAACAGATATAACCCAGCTGCGTTTTCTCGTAGAGTTAAGTTCTCTATTATGTTCATTTTGGCCGTGAACTTGCCTGGTAGGTCATGAGTGAACTTGGAGAGTATAGACTGAAATTCATTCTCCTAGAAACGGCCACATTTCACACTCACTAGGTGATTACCACTAAAACCTATCATATGTACAGAAAGTATCATGTTATACTCTATATACATATATATGAAAGTTTATGGTCTTATCTCATTACAAAGCCATTGCTTTACCTTAAATACTTACAGGAAGCACTGTTTGTCATCGTGGGAACTGAGTACTTTCAGTGCTTTAATTAGATACTGCTTGATTTAATTGTCCCTTTGAACCTACATCTTGGGATTTCCAATCTCGTTGGTGGGGTTTCCATCAGGCATCTTCTTAGTCATAGGCAATAAACCCATTCCCTTTGATGATTTTAATACTTGGTCTCTTGGTAAACCTTTGGTAAACGGATCAGCAAGGTTGTCAGCAGACTTGATGTAATTCACAGATATAACACCGGTTGAGATCAAGTGTCTAATGGTCTTATGTCGTTGTCTAATGTGACGCGATTTGCCATTATATAGAGTATTCAGTGCCCGAGCTATAGTCGATTGACTATCACAGTGTATGCGGTGGAGCTGGGACTGGTTTCTCCCACATTGGAATATCTTCCAAGAAGTTACGAAGCCATTCTGCTTCTTCTGCTGCTTTGTCTAAAGCAATGAACTCATATTCCATGGTTGATCTGGCCAATAATGTTTGTTTGGAAGACTTCCAAGATATCGCTGCACCTCCAAGCGTAAAGACATATCCACTTGTAGATTTCGAGTTCTTTAAGTCTGATATCCAGTTTGCATCACTGTATCCTTCCAAGACTGCTGGTTCTTTACCAAAGTGCAGCCCATAACTTCTGGTGTATCGTATATAATTTAATACCCTTGTTATGGCTTTCCAGTGTTGATAACCTGGATTACTTGTGTAACGACTTAATACGTTGACCGCATGCGCCAGATCGGGTCTTGTAAAATTTGTTAAGTACATCAGACTTCCAATTACCCGTGCATACTCCACTTGTGACACTGCCTCGCCTGCGTTCTTGGTCAAGTGCAACATAGTGTCTGCTGGAGTTTTTGCGGTTCCACTGGAGTAGGTCTTAAACCTCTCGAGTGTCTTGTCATCATAGTGATCATGGGATAAAGTTATCCCATCAGGAGTCCTTGTGATTTTAATGCCCAGAATAACATCCGCAAGACCCATGTCTTTCATGTCGAACTGACCATTGAGCATGTTCTTGGTTTGTTGGATGATATCTTTGTTTCTGCCGATGATGAGCATGTCATCTACGTACAAGCACAACAGAATATACCCACTAGGAGTACATTTGTAGTAAATGCATTTATCACATTCATTGATGCTGAAACCATTTGACATCATCACACCGTCAAATTTTTCATGGCATTGCTTTGGAACTTGCTTCAGCCCATACAAAGACTTCACGAGCCTACAAACTTTGTGTTCTTGACCCGGAACCACGAAACCTTCAGGTTGTTTTATGTGTATCTCCTCTTCTAAATCTCCATTTAGAAAGGCAGTTTTAACATCCATCTGATGGATTTCCAAGTTTCTTAAGGCTGCAATTGAAATCAGAAGTCTAATTGAAGTTATTCTCGTCACTGGAGAATAAGTGTCGAAGAAATCCAGACCTTCTTTTTGTCTGAATCCTTGCACCACAAGCCTGGCCTTGTGCTTATCAATTGAGCCATCAGTTTTCAACTTGGTTTTGAATAGACATTTAGACCCTAGTGCTTTAAACCCTTGAGGTAAATCAACTATCTCGTAGGTATGATTCTGCATTATTGAATCAAATTCACTATTGACGGCTTCTTTCCAGAAATCTGCGTCAGGGGTAGACATGGCTTCCGTGTAAGATCTCGGCTCATTCTCAGCGAGAAATACCATCATGAAATCTTCACCGAAAGACTTTTCCTTGCGAGCTCTCTTGCTTCGTCTTGGTTTGTCTTCAACATCTTCTGCTTCAGCTACAGAAGTTCCAGAAGTAGTTGCCTCAACTGTGGAGGTAATCGCATCTTTTTGTTCATGAGTGCGTTTAGGATATTGCTTATCCTTACAAGAAAATATGTCTTCAAAGAATGAAGTGTTCCTTGATTCCATGATTGTATTGACATGGATGTCTGGTATATCTGATTTGATTACCAGAAATCGATAAGCACTACTGTTGTGTGCATAACCAATGAATACATCATCCACAGTTTTGGGTCCAATCGTGACCTTTTTAGGAGGTGGCACTGCGTCTTTTGCCAAGCACCCCCACACTTTGAAGTATTTGTACGAAGGTACATTACCTTTCCAAAGTTCATACGGCGTTTTGCCAGTTACCTTATGAGATATTTTGTTGAGGATACAGTTTGTGGTGAGCAGCGCTTCCCCCCACAGATTCTGGGCTAGGCCAGATTCTTGCAACATTGCATTCATCATTTCCTTTAGAGTTCGGTTCTTTCTTTCTGCAACTCCGTTCGATTCTGGTGAATAGGGAGCAGTCGTTTGATGGATAATGCTGTTTACTTGACAAAACGCATTGAATGGTCCATCATATTCACCTCCTCTATCACTTCTGACTATTTTGATAGTCTTTTCCAGCTGATTTTCAACTTCGAGTTTATACTCTTTGAATTTGTCCAAGACTTTGTCTTTACTACGTAACAAATATACACAGCAATATCTTGTGCAATCGTCTATGAAAGTCATGAAATACTTTTTACCGCCTCTAGTTTGTACATACTTCAAGTCACACAAATCTGTGTGTATTAAACCTAGAGGTTTGGTTGTTCGCTCAACATGAGGTGATGGTGTTTTTGTGAGTTTTGCTTGGACACAAACTTCACATTTGTCTTTACTAATTTTGGACTTTGGGATCATGTTCAAATTCATCAATCTTTTCAAAGATTTATAATTTACATGTCCTAAGCGTTCGTGCCAAATATTAGAAGACTCAACAAAATAAGCAACTGGATTCTTATTCATTGAAACTTTGGAAGCATGTACATCATTTTTCTTAAGGACTGTCATTACACACATTTTAACTAGTCCAGATTTAACGAAACATTTTCCAATAAAAACACCATTCTTCCTGAGGATCCGCTGGTCGGACTCGAAGTTGATTCCAAAACCGTGCTTACTCATGAGAGATCCAGAAATTAGATTCTTCCTCATGTCTGGAACATGCTTGACGTTGGTGAGAGTGACCTCCATGCCGGATGTCATCTTCAGCACAACTTTTCCAATACCTTCGATCTTGGACTGGGAGACGTTACCCATCTTCACTTGATCATCAGACTTACACTTCTGGTAGGTACTGAACCTCTGTCAATGCAGATGTGTGTAGTGGCACCTATGTCGTACCACCATTCTTTTGGGTTTCCTTCAACTACGTTAACTTCTGTGACCACAGCACACAGATCAACTTCAGTCAGGTTGGCTTGATCTTTTCCCATAGCCTTCCTGCGACATTCCGAGGATCTATGACCGATCTTGCCACAGTAGTTGCACTTCCCAGTGAATTTGTTGTTCGTGGAAGGTTGAGCTTGCTTTTTGAAGCTTCTGGTAGCTTTTTGAAGCTTCTGGTAGCTTGTTGAGCAAGCTTATTCGGCACAGACTTTTGAAATCTTGCCTTTCCTTTACCCTTATTCTTGTGCTCAGCTACATTGGCATCAAGAGTATAACTTAGCCCCTCTTTATCACGTTTTAGTGACTCATTTTGAAGTCTGGTAATCAGATTTGCCAGATAGTTTTTGAAGTCTGTCCAACTGGGTGGAAGCTTCTCAATGAACCAATTCACTGTGAAAGTCTCACATAGCTTCATTCCTTCTTCAGCGATCTCTTGAAAGATCAGTTGTAGCTCATGCACTTGATCCATGATAGGTCGGGAATCGACCATCACGAATTTGAGAAATTTTGATGTAGCAAATTTCCCTGAGCCTACATTGAACGACTTATATTTCTTTTCCAGATCATCCCAAAGGTCTTTGGAAGTTTTGACCTCACTGTAAACACTGAACAGTTGGTCCACCAGACGGTTTTGAATGTAACCTCTGCATAAGAAGTCACCATCCTTCCATGCGTCAAGGCTAGCAAGCGCCCATGGATCATTATTGTCTGCAGGTAGCACTAATTTGACCTCAGTAAGATACTTGGCCAAATTCAGAGTGGTTAGAAAGAAGTGCATCCTCTGCTGCCACTGCTTGAAGTTCGTTCCATCGAACTTGTCGGGCTGAAGTCTGTTAATGTTGCTAGGAACAGATAGAACTTGTGTAGGCAGCGCTACAAGTTGTTGACCACTCCCGGGTTGGGTTGTCATCTCACTGATTGAACCGCCGTTCGCCCCAATGACGTTGGTGTTGTTATCATCGTTAGTCATCGTGGAATCTGTTCACAAAACACAAACCGCAGTAAGTATCGAGAACTCAATTCAGATGCGTGATTAAAACTATTAAATCGCAATAAACGTTCTCAGAAATCGTGTAAAGTGTTCTTAAACGTTGATAGTCGTTCCCAGAAATCGTCTATAAGACGTTCTTAAACGCTATTATTTTTTTTTTAAAGGATCGTTTTTTTTTAAAGAAAAAACGAGATCGCGAACCTGTCAAAGACTGTCGCGTAAATCGTTTCTTAATGTGATTCGTCTTGTTAGATCAAAACGTTATAAATAATAGCTAAAGAGCGTTCTTAGAACCGTTCCAGATAGATTTAAAAAACGTTTTATAAAATCGTTTTAAAAATATTGTTTGCAATATTCAATCCGATTCAAGCGATTAGCAGGAAGCAGATTTATTGAGTTAAGATTGTAAGACCGCGAAAATCCTGATTGAAAATTACGAAACAAAAAGTATATAAAACGATAATATAAAGATTAAAAAATGTTTAAAAACATAAGGAAATAGACAAAATCACGGAGTCGAGATTTGATCTATTTCCTTAACTCAATAAATCGCCCGTAATGTGTGACGGTTTTATGCGATTTTTGAATCCCAGGATACAACCGTGATAAGACCGTTTTGCAACACCCAAAAAAGAATCTACGAACTCAACTACTACGATATACTCTCAAGAAACTTACTTTATAAGATTAAAGAAGATCTAAGAGTTTTTTTTTCTTTTCTAATGAGAGAGAGCTTGGTATGTGTGTGAAGAGAGATGAAGAACGTGATGGAATCAATACCATTAAAAGGGGATCATTCCCAAATTATACCATTAATGAAAATTGTAGTTTTCTCAGAAATACCCTTACTTTACAAAAGATTAATAAAATTCATTAATGTCATTTAAGTCTTTTGGTTTTGGACCTATAGATGCACCTAAATGAATCTATAAATAATGGGCTTATATATATATTTAAAAGATATACTAACTTTATATTTAATATAAGTATAAATATATTATGAACTATAAATAAATTAAGAAAGGTGAAAATATTATTTTCTTAAATATACGTATCAATATTCAAAATAGATCATTTGGATATTATACAGACTTTTAATACAAACCAAAATCCTATATCTTACACCATATATCATATACATATTTGAATATCATTTTTTCATGTATAATGTCATTTTATATATAATATTGATATGGCAAATACGAGTGTTCAAGAATATTTTAATAACGATCTTAAAATAAATTTTTAAATCTAAAATAAAAACACAAACTTATAATAGGTTATTAATAACGAAAATAAACTAATATTTTCATATCAATAATTTGTTTATATTATCATTTTTTTATTTGGATAACATAATAATTTTTTTATCAAATTCTAAGGAATCACTAATTTACGTAATATTAAAAAATATATGAGTAATTTAATCAATTTTTTAAAAAGTACTATAAGATATTTTGTAACCAGATCAATGGTATCAGATCGCAGGTTAATAGTGAGTTTTTTGGGTTTTTACCAGGTTATATCAGAATTTTAATTAATGAATTTTTCATTAAATCCGAACCGGATTATATACAATGTATCAGGTCTATAGGTTCACCATGAATCTAGGTCAGATATGAAAACAAATCTTAAAACTCAAACATTATAATAGAACAACTACCATATTTCCGACAAATATTATATTTTGAAGAGAAAAAAAATATATGATAAAAACCTAAAAAAATCAATTGTTATAGTTCGAAACAAAAATAATGGTAATTTTTAAATAAGTTTCGATTAATAAATGAAAAACAAACAAACCCGCGCTTTCTAAACGCGGGTCAAAATCTAGTGAGATGTTATAATTTGTGAAGTGGGTATGGGTATTTATAGTGAATAAAAGCTTGGTCACCAAGTTGGCTAAACTTGATCACCAAGTTGGCTAAACTTGGTCACCAAGTTGGCTTAACTTGGTCACCAAGTTGGCTAAGTTGGCCACCAAGTTGGCTAACTTGGCCACTAGGTTACTTTTTTTTTTATATATATAAATACCCAAAACTCAATTTACCCAGCCCATTGACTTTTAAATGAGCCCAATAAATGTCCATATCCATTCACATAAATTTTATTTTTACTCAGTTTTTAGGGCTTATAAAAACAAATTTCTATTCACACATCAAAATAATACTCAGCCTATTGGGCTTATGGTATTTGATCCAACAAACTAATCTAAGAGAAAATTCTCCTAGGTAAGATGGTCTCTCATCTCCGGTTTCTGACTTTCGGGCTCCGGGTCGCGCATTCTTCTTGCATCCAGACTAAAGAGAAAACTTATAATAAAAAAGAAAGATATTTCTGTGTTTCGGGATATTGTTAATCTAACCTAGATCTTGCTAAAGACTACCTATATAAGGGACTCTAAAATCCTGAAATAAGAGATCTAACTTAAAACACTATCCACTAAGAGATATGTAGGTAGAACTACGGTTTATATATCAATGCCTGGTTCTCCTTCTCTTAAGATCAATAAAACACTATTTTTGATCTTTTTGATTATCTACTTCTTATTTTCTTAGTATTATGAAAAAAACAAAAAAAAAAATACATTATTTAGCCTAACAATTGTCATTCATCAACAATTATACACGATTTGCCAGTTGTCCTTTCGATCGTTTGTACTTTATATTTTGGATAATTTCAATTTATTTCTGGAATATAAATACACTAGCTGTTTTGCCCAAAAATGCAGAGATAATTTTATTACAAATATTTACTAGTTTATGTCTATTAAAACAAAAAAAAATGAACATTATAAATTTTTATTTATGTTTAAAAATTTAAAACATCAAATTATTTTTATATATGACAAATTCATCAAAATATATATGATTATTATTTTGTTAAAATTTTTAAAGCATTCACATATTAAAAATATTTTAGAAAATATTGATACAAATGGTTTTAATTATAAATTGTTTAACTTCTTAATTTTTAAAATATATTGGCTATGTTCGCTTCGAAGTTGCTGCAAACGCGACTAGCGACCAAATGTTTATTTTTAGTTGCTAAACCTTTAGAAATATAAAATAACTATGTATAGTTAAGATATTATTTGTGAAATAATAATAAAAAGAAAAATGAGTTTTGTAGTAAGAGAAGAAGGAGAGGGGATGGGGTTTTTGCAATGTTTTGAAACCCGAACCAGACATTAAACCGGAAAACCTACCGGGTCATCGGATTACTGGGTTAACCACGGATGAACCGCGGATCAGTAAATTAATTAATCGTATTAAATCATAATATATTAGCTATTAAAAATATAATATATATTTTATGTTTTAAGAATTTTTAGAAAACACTTACCTTTTTCTATTTTTACTTTCATTTACCATACAAACTATCAAAAAATAATTAAGACTATTCAACAATTTTTGTAACAAGTTAGAAGTTAGGACATCTAATAAAAAATATTAAGACTTGAAATCCATGTGTATTTAAATGTGAATAGTAAAATTAAATTTTTTTTTTAAAGTTAAATATCAAACTGTTATAATAGATTGTCGATAACAACAATAAACTAACCCAGATCAAATAAAAAAAAGTTAAATATTAAACTGTTATAATAGATTGTTGATAACAACAATAAACTAACCCATATCAAATAAAACCAACTAATTTTGGTTCTCTCTATCATTGTTCACTTCATTTTTAAAATGGCATAAATCTTCATCAGAATCTTAAAAAAAAGAATAAATCACAAAATATATAGTATAAATTTTATTCACAAAAATATAATAAAAAAAAGAAGATACATAGTTGATATCAGGCATGAGAAAAAGATATTAGTAAAATCTGAAAACCTAAATTTTTAATTTGAATAAAAAAATTTTTTAGTAAAATAATTAAAAAATCTAAAAAAATAAATAAATATTACTTACTGGTTTAACCAGTGGTTCAACCGGTTGTCGGGTTCTTGGTTTTAGTGGTTTTTTGTGGGTTTTACTGGGTTTTTAAATATTAGTTTTTTCTTAAAACCCGGTTCAACCGCGGGACCGGATCGGATTTCAAAACACTTTTTGTTATTCAGTGAATTATATGTTTTTTGTTGTTGTATGACCTAATTTTCCTATCATTAAACGCACGATCAGCCTAACGCCAATGTACCAGCACACCGCAAAGCCCCCAGTTAGCTGTAAGCTCATCGCTGAGAAAGAAGCTTCCCCAAAGACCAAACAAGGCAGGTCCTCCGAAAAGCCAGCTGCAGAGTCGACGAAGGCGTGGGTGGTGAAATCGTTTGCTGAGAAGCTGCGGATCTTGATAAGGAAACAGAGCGTAGAAACCCCAAAGGAACTAAAGAAGACAATCCAAAGAAGAGTAACTTTAAAACTGCTTCTTGGTATCGTGATCCCAGCGTGGAGGTTAAGAAAGCGGCATCAGATCCAGGGAAAACCACAATTAGGAAATCGCTCTCTAATGACAAACGCACCTCGAAACTTGCAGCGCAAGGTAAGGAAACATCGTCTGTTGGCAGTCAGGCTCTGATGAATCCCACTGATGTGGAGGAGGTTATATCACCACTAAAAGATTTAATGAAGAATAAGAGAGCTGAGGCCATTGGAGATGATCGTGGTGGAAGAGACGCGATCTGTTTATCGGATTCGAAAAGTCTCATTGATATAATCACAGGGAAAAAAGTTGTGGTTGCTCTTAGAGGTATACTCCATGACATTGGCGTGTTGAGTGCATCCTTCAACTCTATCTCTTTTAGCCTTATTTCTCGTACCTGTAACGAACCAGCAGATAGGCTGGCCAAAAACGCTCTGTTTCAGATTTCAAACAATCTCTCTGAGATTGCTAACTCTGTTTGATTTAATATGAATGAATGAATGGTTTGAACAAAAAAAAAACTATCTTATTAGATACCGACCTGACCGAGCGATGGGGAATTCAGAATGGTTCAGCTTATATTCAAACTCATCGAGTCAATATCTTCGCTTCATGGGATCAGATCACCGGCCTATTATCACTCACCTTTCCAACCGCAAGAAAAAAGGTTGGAAAAAATTCTGCTTTGATAAGCGTTGGACATCCAAATCTGGTTTTGAAAACATAGTGCAAGAAGGTTGGACAGATATCGAAAGCAATGATGATATATCGCTCCATGATCGGATTAAGAGATGTCGATCAACCATTGCTCGATGGCGCAGAGAGGAGAACTATAATACACAAAAAAATCTTAGAGGAACTCAAAGATAAGTTAGACAGAAGTCAAATGGACCAGTCTCTCTCGGCTGCTGAAGTCTCTTCGATACAAATTCAACTCCAAAAGGCATATGAAGAAGAAGAAGCTTTCTGGCATAAAAAAAGTCGAGATGTTTGGTTCAATAAAGGCGAACGTAATACGAAATTCTACCACACTACAACCAAACATTGACGTGCAAGGAACCATATCAATGGTTTGAATGATAGCAAAGGAGTTTGGTGCGAGAACGAGAGAAAAGTAAAAACAATCGCCGTGGAGTATTTTAGTGATCTTTTCTCATCCTCTACAACAGCTGATGTTGAAGTATCTCTAAACCATCTGGAAAGTACTATCTCTCTAGAAATGAATGAGAGCCTATGCAGAGATATAACTCCAGCCGAAATAAAAAAGCAGTTTTTTTCTATCCATCCAAAGAAAGCTCCAAGACCGGACGGAATGACAGCCCTCTTTTATCAGAAATATTGGAGAACCATTGGCCCTCAGGTGATCAAAATGGTACTAGATTTCTTCAATAATTCTGACTCTTTTGACCCTCCGCTCAATGAGACAAATATTTGCCTAATCCCAAAAACTGAGCAGCCAAGAGATATGACTAATTTCCGGACGATTAGCCTCTGTAATGTGTGCGAAAATATTATATCTAAAATACTATGTCAGAGGCTGCGAAGATATTTTCCGAGCATTATCTCAGAAACTCAATCTGCCTTTGTGGCAGGATGCGCCATCGCGAATAACATCCTTTTAGCACAAGAAGCCTTCCACACCCTGAGAACTAATAATAAATGCAAGAACGAGTTCATGGCCATTAAAACAGACATGAACAAAGCATATGACAGAGTGGAATGGGACTTTTTAGAAGCTATGATGAGGAAAATGGGTTTCAGGGAAAAATGGATCCACTGGATAATGAGATGTGTCAGATCAGTTTCCTATAGTGTACTGATAAATGGAAATTCCACAGGCCACATAACTCCCTTTAGAGGATTACGGCAGGGTGACCAACTCTCGCCATACCTTTTCATCCTATGTACAAAAGTCCATATATCTAATATAAGAACAGCTGAAAATTCAGGACAGATTATTGGCCTCAAAGTGGCTCAAGCAAGTCCTCCGATATCTCATCTCCTCTTTGCAGATGACAACCTTTTCTTTTGTAAAGCATTACCAGAGCAGTGCAACAGCCTACTAAACGCTCTAAATGCTTATGGGATTGGCTCGGGAAAAATAATTAATTTCGAGAAATCAGCTATCACTTTCGGTAAAAAAGTGCCTCAAAAAAATATGGAAAATTTGAAGAATATTTTAGGCATCACAACTGAAAGCGGCAAAGGAAAATATTTAGGCATATCGGAGCAACTCCAAGACACTAAGACCCAGGCCTTTGCCTATGTCAAAAACAATCTTCAACAGAAAGTTAATGGATGGACGGCAAAATACCTCTCCAGAGCCGGCAAAGAAGTTATGATCAAATCTGTAGCATCAGCCATTCCGACATTCCCAATGTCGTGTTATATCCTCCCTAAAGGATTATGTAAGAAGATATCTAGTGCTACATCAAATTTTTGGTGGGGCTCTGACCCTAATTCAAAAGGTATGCATTGGATAGCATGGGACAAACTTTGCCTCTTTAAAAAGGAATGAGGGATTGGGTTCCGATCACTCGAAGAGTTCAATATAGCCTTATTGGCTAAACAACTTTGGCGATTGGAACAAAACCTAAATTCCTTACTTACAAGAGTCCTTAAAGGAAGGTACTTCCGAAATTCACATGGTTGGAGAAGCATTATGGCTGCAAAAGATCTTGTCACCAAAGGTCTTAGACGTACAATAGGAACAGGAGAAGATACACTTGTTTGGCAAGACCCGTGGATACCGGATGAGACCGCCAGGCCTCCTACCACAACCTAGGGCTATGATCCAAACCTTAGAGTGTCTGACCTAATTGACCCGGTGAAAAAAGAGTGGGACACCACCATACCGAGGAATCTACTCCCCCCTAACGATATAACGTTGGTTCGAAGTTTAAATCTCAGTATGAATCCATTCGGGATGAATATTGTTGGAACCTAACAGTTTCCAGAAAATATTTGGTCAAGTCAGGCTATATGCTTGCAAGATCAAAACCATATGAGGATACTGAATTTAGGAATCAGCTACCTTCCCTCAACCCACTCAAGGAAAAAATGTGGAAAGTGTAAACACGGAAACAATTCTGCCATTTTTTGTGGCAGATTATATCAGGGGAAATTTCAGTCAATTAAAGACTATTCAAAATACATATTGGGAATGATCCCAGCTGCCCCAGATGTGTCCATACGGAGGAAACGATTAATCATACGATTTTTACATGCCCTCCCGCTATGCAATGTTGGGCCCTCTCAAGGATTCCATCAGCTCCTGGAGTTTTCCCATCAGAAAATATCTATACCAATATAGACTACCTCCTCTCAAGAACCAATACGGGTGGAAATATGGATGATTTAACCAGGGTTTTCCCTTGAATTATTTGGTATATTTGGAAAGCCCAGAACGAAAAATTGTTTAATGGACGTGATTTCTTACCTTTGGACACAATTGATCTCGCGACACGAGAATGTAATGCATGGTTTTTGGCCAATGAGGAGATCGACCCAGGTGAAAGCATCATAGAATGCATACCAACACTACAAGAAAGCAGGACCTTAACAACTACAGTATTAGTAGCTAGTTGGTCGTAATAAGGGCTTTACGACTGTGGGAACCGAAATTCACACTGTCGATTTCTGTTTAAATCAGGAAAGTAGGAGAACCCTAGTTTCCCAAAGGTCCCGGATATCTGCTAATACCACACGCCAAGCAATCAGAACACAAGATAACAACGAATACGTTTAAGAAATCGTAAAAAGAGAGCAAAGAGAAGTCTTATTCTGAATTTGTGTATGAGCGTTTACAACAAGGTATAAGCCTGGGCTCGAGAGCTGTCGGCGAGATTCTTAGTTCTAACAACCCTAAGACGGCTAAACCTAATTGAGTCGCAGCTCGAAATAACAAAAACGAAAAGTTGCCTAATTGCTCTAAGTGCTAAGTTTGCTCCGAAAAAAGTTCTCCTCATGCCTCTCGCCTAGGACTCCTTATATACTCGCTCCTAGGTCGGTTTACGCTTTTTTCCTTCTGCTTTTAAGCCGTCATAGCCTAAAAATGGAGATATTCTATTTTTCCCGATCTTCGTAATTATCTTCCAAAACTTCGTATTTATCCGCGGAAACTTGACATTTATCTTTCCTTGCGAACCAAGCGTAAACCGTCTTATGGTTTACGGGCTTTTCGTTAAGAAATCGTAAAGTGGGCTTCGAGTCATGTCTTAGGTCCCTTTGGGCCTTATTTTGGCTCGAAGCATTTATTACGGCTTATTTCGATAAAAATGAACTTTCTGCGGTTCTTATCTTAAAGTTCGATTGATGATTTCCAATGTCGAAAAACATGAAATGGGTTTGCTACGGTCTTCAAGAGATAGCATCAAAGAGTAGACGAGAAAGCATGGATTCGTGTCGTATTTGACGTTTCGGGAAAGCTCGGTCGCTACGTAGTGACCGAGCTTGGCTCGAGCTCGGTCTCTACGTAGCGACCAAGAAGTGCGCATGTTCGGTCACTGCGTACCGACCGAGCTTGGCTTGTCCGTGTTCCGATCGTCACACTCGAACTTATCCGTGGCTGGTTTAGATACGTTTTCGTTACATTGGGACAGCTGGTGTTTGATCCAACCGAGACTCGAACAAGGTTTTTTCTCGAGATCCTTTGTCATGATATTTTTTACGAAGCATAATTGTCGCAGAAAGACACTCACACTTGTTTTTGAGGAGGTTTGGACACTAACTTTATCGTAAACGTTTTCAACCAAAACAATTAGCCCCCCCAGCTCATTAGAATCGTGGATTTCTGATGAGATTCTAGCGTGCGGTATGGCGAGTTTGGACGAGATTGACGTATTTGGGCGAAGTTCATATCCAAAAGTCCGCAGGTAAATAGCAATTTCCCATACCTAGAAGAAGGGAGGTAACTTCTTCATAATTTTTCACTTGCTTGTTTTCATAAATAGTTCCTTTGAAAGAATTTCTCCCTCTTCTCCATCTTCTTCTTCTTGTTTTCACTTGAAAATTACGAAATGCCAAGTAAGAAAAAGATTTCGAAGAAAGGCACCTCCTCCGCAAATAGCCACGAAGAGCTCCTAGTGCCGAAGATCGAGTTCGTGCCTCATTCGGTAGATCCGGCGGAGAATGAGGCATGGTGGGTTGCAAGGTATGGTTCGATCACACCTCCCAACGAGAAGTAGTTCTCAGTCATGAACCGTCGTTGGGTCGAAGAAGGTGCACCGAGTAGGAGCACTAGCGGCTTTCTTCGGACCGTGTGGTCGTTCTATCGAATTCCAGATATGGTGGAATTACGGTTCCTCATCAAGGAGAGCGTGCTAGTAGTCCCCCGGAGGGTTACTTTACTTGTTACGAAGCATTCATAGTGCGCTGCCGCTTGTGGTTCCCGATTCCCGAAATCATCGTCTGCGTGTTGGATCGTTTTGAGGTGTCGATAAGTCAGCTGAACCCCCTCAGTATCCAGCACCTTGTTGGCGTTTTGATCTTGAGCTACGAGCACGGTCTCTCCCTTACCGTCGACCACTTCGAAGTGCTTTTCAGGTTGCAGATCGTTAGGAATACGGACAAGTACCGACTGGTCCCTTGGAACTTCATGTCGGTGGTCAAGGGGTCTCTTTCCAACTTCAACTCGTGGAAGAAATTTTTCTTCTATGTTCGTATAAACGCCGCGTCTGTCGAAGAGAGTTGCATCCCATTGTTTCGGAGTCTGCCGAATGATCGTCCCTTCATCAATCCGATTGCTCCGTTTCCTGAAGATATGATCGCAGTGAGGGATCTTCTCAGGAACGGTCCATTTTTCTGGACCTCCTTTACGACAAAGAGAGTTCGAAAGGCGTTGAGGCTCGCACATCCCGGTCCTGCTTCGGGTGCGGAAACAGACAGCGATTCCGAGCCTGACGCTCTGGGTTTCGATGTTGCTCCCACGGGCACGACGGGATTGAGCTCCTCGAAGGGTAAGGATATCGACCTTGGTGACATAGACTTCAGTGGATGATTCTATGCTCCCAGGATGAGACCCGGACCTTGCTTACGGCGATGGAAGTAGTACGAGCGAGATCCCTATCCCCGATTTTGATGATTTCTTCGCTGGTCTACCCTCAAGTTTTGATCCTCCCCCGCCTGTGGACGAATCGGAAAGTTCGAGCACCGTTACGGAAGGATCTCGTATTATCAATGGGGTTAGTTTTCAAGAATTTTTCCTATACTTCTATATATTCCTTTTCCTGCCTAAAACATGTTAATTGGTTTTGCAGGGTCTGAACTTGCTTGGCTCGGCCCTTGAGGCGAGCCATAGAGAGGCCATGGTCTATCGCTTCAAAGCGGAGAAGGCGGAGAGGGATCTGGCTCGTATGCAAGGCGAGATGTTGGAGTGAGACTCGAAACTTGCTCGTGATCACGCGAGGGCCGTTCGTAAGGCGGAACGGAAGGGTAAGAGGGAGATAGTCGAGGTGATAAAGAGTCGTGCCTCTCAGTTCCAGATTGAGTACGGGAACCTCAAGGATGCTTACACTTTGGTGGGTGATTACCGTGAGTGCCGCGGTTCAGTCGGGAGTCTTTGGAAAACGCAGGCGGAAGACTACGTTTTCGAGGAGGAGATGAAGTTCATGAAAGATGGCATGAAAAACCAAGCCCATGCTGAGACGCTCATTCCCCCGATCGACGGGAGGATCCAGGGATTGTGGGATCCCATCCCGGTTTCTCCCGATACTGTAGAGGCCACGACCGAGTTCGCTGGTAACGACGAGGAAGTGAACTATCCCGCGGATGCATTCGGAGCTTCCTTGTCCGGGAACTTTGATCTGTAAGAGGTGAGCATTTGACGTGAAGGAGTTTTTTCCCTTATCTAGTCTTTTGCGGCCGAGTGTGGCTTTCGTTCGTCTATGTCCAGCCGAATGTGGCCTTTGAACTTTGTATTGGCCTGTTTTGGCTGGTTTTATCTTTATCGGGACTGGCCGTTGGTGGGTTTGAATCCCAACCGCTATGCGGTTTATATATATAATGGATGTTTTTTTTGAGTTACTTTGTTTCGAGTGGGTTTGAAGTAAAAATGAGTTGTCGTCTCATATTTAATTCCGTTGAGACGTTCAATCTGTTGGTTTGTTCGAGACGTGAGTTTTCGTAAAAATTATTTATTCTTACGAATTTTCGAGAACGTTAAGACATGAACGGAGAGACATGGTTTAGGATCTCGTATCATTTTTAGATATCATGTCTTGAGATGTTAGAGACCAATGCGATGGGTTTAGGGCAAGACCTAGGTTTACTCTCGGTTTTAAGGTTTGTGCAGTGACTAGCCGCCTATCGATTTTCCTGTTGCAATTTCTACCTGATTCATACTGATTTAAAGTCTGCGATAGGTTCTCGGCTTATATGACTTGTGTGGCACGAATCAAGCATCTTTCCAGAGACAATTTTTAAGCCAACTGGAAGTGCTAGAACAAAATTTTGGATTTTTTCTATAGCGCGCATTTATCCTTGTGTTGGATGTTCGAGGATCAAAATAGTGATCGAGTTGCGTTTGTTTAAGACGGCTGGCGTGTTCGTCGGAATCGACGAACGGGGTGTAAATATTTGTCGGGTTTTTATGGTCGCGTTCGGAGAATTGTTTGCAGAGTTTCGATTTTTAACTTGGTGATGTCTTGCAGTTGTTTCGAAGACTATACATATATTTTAGGTGCTGAAGAATGATTGCTTCGCGATTTGGGCCGGATAAGGCCGTTGACAAGAGTCTAATGTTTGTAAATTTTCTAAGTGTGTCCTGAGACTTTTTGCGTTAATTGGAGCGTAAGTGTTCAGTAAAAGAAAAAATGTGTATTGTAGTAAAGTTTTAAAAAACTCGATTACAATGATGCGTCTTTTAAAACGTGGGAGTATACGAGTATACGTACCCACTCCCCCCCCCCTTTTTAGAGAGGGGGATAGTTGAACTCATCTTCTGACGAGCTGTCTACGTACCTCTTTCGAGGATCAAGCCATCTCGTAGTTCTGTTTTATGCCGCGAGTATTCTTAATCGGCGATTATCGCCATGCTGACCGCCTTGATCGTGGTGTCCGTGGCAGGGTCAATGTTTTTATCCGGGTTTTCCGGTTGAGTCGTAGTGTCGACTTCGGAATCGTGCTGAGTTTCAATGTCCGAAGTGTTCGCGTCAGCAAATGATATCGAATCGTCTTTCTTTTAAGTGTTTTTTGCCGAAGGTTGAGCTAACTTCGTGCGCTTGCGAGTTTCTGTTGCGGAAGTCGCCATTTGCCTTAACTTATGCTCCGCGAGGAAGCATAGCCGCGACTGTTTCTGACAACCCTAGATGGTTGCGACTCCGTTCTGGGTTGGGAATTTGACGCCGAGGTGGTATGTAGATGGAATGGCTTTCATGGCGTTGAGCCATGGGGTTCCCATGATCACATTGTAGATGGCTGGATGATCGACCATCGCGAAATCGACGATTTTTTTTATTTCCTTGGCCATGACTGGCAGCTGGATCGATCCGAGAGTCATTAACACTTCGCCTGAAAAACCTGTAAGTGGTTTTGGCTTTGGAGTTACTTGTCCAAGTTCGATGTTCATCCGATTGAGAGTGTCGCGGAAGTTAACATTGACCATGCTTCCCGTGTCAATGAGGACTCTCCCGACTTCCAGATCTCGTATGACAAGATCTATGACGAGCGGATCGCAGTGAGGTTGATCGATCCCGCCGGCTTCATCCTTCGTAAAAGTTATTGAGCTGCTTTGACCATCTCGGGGAGGGCACCATGTAGGCCAGTTTGCACTCGATTCGGCCTTCCGTTGGTAAGCCTTGATGGACGAAACTGTATCGTTGCAGTATTGCGATCCTCCGATGATCATGTTGACTCTGCGACGATTGTTGTCGTTTCCTTTGTCGTCCGGCCTTCTTCCGCGTTTATCCCCGAATTGGTTTCTTTGAGGGGACTTCTCCGCGGGCGGATTTCTGTCTGTCTTTGGGGGGTGATCGGTCTCGAGGATGAGATCCTTTACGCTGGTTACTTCCGAGAGCTCTCCAGCTAGTAGCTTTGCGGTCAATCTCGCTCCTAAGACTTTGCAGTTGGTCGTGGAGTGTCCTCGAGACTGGTCGAACTCGCAGAAGGAGTTTTCGTCGTACCCTTGATTGCGAATCCATGTATTCCCCGTGGTTCGACCTTGATCTGAACTGATCGCGTAGTTATGCGCCCCTTGGAGTTCTTCCCCCTCGTGATGGACGTACTTGTCGTTAAGAGAGTTTTTCTTCTTCGTTTTTGGGTCTACATCTTTCGAGGATTGTCTCATCGACTTATGCTTTTGCGACAAGACATTTTTTTCCTCTTCGATTATGATGTAGTTCGTTGCCTTGTGGAGGGCGTCTTGGATCGTCCGCGGTTTGTCGAGGGTTATCCACTTTCTGAATTTTGACTTGTACCAGAGCGTCTTTCTGAGCGCGTCAATGGCCACTTTGTCACTTATCCCCTGACCCTGGACATCACCAGCTTAAACCAGCTGATGAACTCGCAGAGGGGTTCGTCTTCCCTTTGGGACAGACTCCAGAGATCAACATCGGAAGTTTCTCTATCTATGAACATAGAGTATTGTTTGAAAAATTCTGATGCGAGCTGTCGCAAGCTTCTGATAGAGTTTCGCATAAGGCGTGCGAACCACTCGAGCGCTGCTCCATCCAGATTCTCGACGAATAGACAGCAGTAGCCGGCGTCCGTTTCGCCGTCCTTCAGCCTGGCTCTTCCAATCGTGATGTGGAAAGCCTGAAGGTGCGCTTTAGGATCAGTCATACCATCATACTTTGGTACTTTGATTTTTCCCGGATCAGATACCCTCATATCAGAGATGCGAGCGGTGAAGGGTGTCTTTCGAGCCCCCTCCAGCAGTGTATCGATCTCGGGGGGAGCACTGGTAGCGTGATGGATCTGGGATTTCACAGCCCTTACTTCCACCGCAGTTTTGGTGATGTAGTCGCGAAGATCGCGGATGTCCGACGTCTCTTCAGCAGATTTCCGAGCTTGTCGGTGTTTGCTGCAAGTGATCTCGGTTCGCATTTCAGCCAGCTCTTCTTGTTCGTTCCAATAGAGGATTTTCTCTTCTTGCGTCATTGGCTTATCAAACGGAGAGCTTTCCCGAGCAGATCGGCTCCTCGATATCGTTGGAGACGTCGCTGGGATCCAAGTCGACGTGCTTGACTTCATTAACCTCCGAGTCCTTCGCGGGAGGTGGAGGACTCTCAGAGTTTCTTTTCTCGGCAGGGGAATTTTCGCTAGGGTTTTGGCCCGAGGGTCGTTCCCGCGTCGTTCCAGGCCTGTCGAGTGGGATTGCAAAGTCGAGTCTTTTCCCGCGAACTTTCATGGTTCCGCGGGGATGTATTACTCGAGTCCTTGTCGTTAAAGTTTTGACCTGTTTGGTCAAGGTGTTCACAAACTTATCATGTTCTTCCGACCTTTTTTCATAGGTGGTGAACATCTTTTTTTAACTCCTCGAGCGTCGCAACGTTCGCTGGTGCGCTAGCTGCGGATACGTCCGCTGCTGGAGTGTGGAGATTAGTGCCGCTTCCTCCGTTGAGAGGAGTTTGCACGTTGTCTGCGTCGTCATTTGACATGTCTGCTTGAGCGTGATGTGGTTGAGAGTTAGATTGATCTGTACCCCCCCCCCTTCCTTCTAGAGCCAAACTGTGGAAACAAAAATTCACACTGTCGATTTCCGTTTTAATTAGAAAAGTAGGAGAGCCCTAGTTTCCCAAAGGTCCCGGATATCTGCTAATACCACACGCCAAGCAATCAGAACACGAGATAACAACGAATAAGTATAAGAAATCGTAAAAAGAGAGAAAAGAGAAGTCTTATTCCGAATTTGCGTATGAGCGTTTACAGCAAGGTATAAGCCCGGGCTCGAGAGCTGTCGGCGAGATTCCTAGTTCTAACAACCCTAAGACAGCTAAACCTAATTGAGTCGCAGCTCGAAATAACAAAAACGGAAAGTTGCCTAATTGCTTTAAGTGCTAAGTTTGCTCCGAAAAAAGTTCTCCTCATGCCTCTCGCCTAGGACTCTTTATATACTCGCTCCTAGGTCGGTTTACGCTTTTCCCCTTCTGCCCTTAAGCCGTCATAGCCTAAATATGGAGATATTCCATTTTACCCGATCTTCATAATTATTTTCCAAAACTTCGTATTTATCTTCGGAAACTTGACATTTATCTTTCTTTGCGAACCAAGCGTAAACCGTCTTACGGTTTACGGGATTTTGGTTAAGAAATCGTAAAGTGGGCTTCGAGTCATGTCTTAGGTCCCTTTGGGCCATCTTTTGGCTCAAAGCGTTTATTACGGCTTCTTTCGATAAAAACAAACTTTCCGCGGTTTTTATCGCAAAGTTCGATTGATGATTTCCAATGTCGAGAAGCATGAAATGGGTTTGCTACGGTCTTCGGGAGATAACATCAAAGAGTAGACGAGAATGCATGGATGCGTGTCGTATTCGACGTTTCGGAAAAGCTCGGTCGCTACGTAGCGACCGAGCTTGGCTTGTCCGTGTTCCTATCGCCACACTCGAACTTATCTGTGGCTGGTTTAGATATGTTTCCATTACCTTGGGACAGCTGGTGTTTGATCCAACCGAGACTCGAACAAGGTTTTTTCTCGAGATCCTTTGTCGTGACCATTTTTACGATGCATAATTGTCGCAGAAAGACACTCACACTTTTTTTTGCGGAGGTTTGGATATTAACTTCGTCGTAACCGTTTTCAACCCCAACAACGACCAATTAACTTTGAAATTCGATTGGTCGTTTACTAGCTGGTAGTAATTAATTATTAGAGGCACATTGGTCGTAATATTACGACTAAATGAGTTAGTCGTAAATCATACGTACATGTACGACTCAGGCAGTTGGTCGTAAGTTAAACGTAAATACATTGGTCGTAAAGGTGACGCACATTTACGTCTCATATATTAGACGTACATTGGTTGTAACCTTGCGACCAATTTACCTCTTATGTCGATGTTTATTAGTCGTAAGATAACAATCGCTTTACATCGACGTTAAATGTTTATTGGTCGTAATTTTACATCGACCTCTTTACGACCAACTCTATTTAATTATTTTCAAATTTTATATTTATTTAGGAATTTTATATATTAATTAAAATCAAATATATAAATTTTTAAAATTTGATAAAATTAAAAGAAACTATCTAACATCCGGAAACATAATAATATCCATAATATAAAACATTCAAAATACAAAATAACTAAAACCGAAAAAAAACTAAGTATTAAGGTTTATTTTGTCGAAGAGGTCGGAACTATGCTCATCCGCACGTTGCTCTAAATCCGCTTGCTCTTCCGGAGTGCGATCGGGGATAAAGATTGGACGTAGAGACAGCCACCTATCGGCAAGAGTCGGGTTTACGTTTGGGGTTGACTCTATCATCAGATCAAAAATATTTGCCATAAACGTAAAGTTGTCCCTGTGGTTGGCTATGACTTCTTTGGCAGCTGTCAAATCCCTACGGAGAGAAGATTCTTCTTCCATTCTTGCAGCGTGTTCAGCTCTCGCCCTCGGGACATCGTTCACAGTCCCGATCCCGATCAAACGTCCCATTTTCTTCGGGACAACCTTCAATTAATAAATAGATATTAATTAGTACATATGTAAAACAAAGTTAAAGAATAAAAAATGTAAATAAACATATATTTAAAAGATCGAATATTTTGCCTGCTCAAAAATTTTGTCTTGTTCGACGGTGAACAGCTGGACCGGTGCACCTTCAGGATTTTGTTGCGACAACTGAGTCTGGACCTCCTTGATCCGAGCCTCAACAGTGTTGTAGATCCTCTCTGCTTGAGGATGCGAAAAGGTGCCATCAGAATGCTGGTGTGTCATCTTGTAAAGTCGGGCCAGAGATGGTGCTGCTCCTTCTTGGGCAGCCTGTATAAAAAAAAATTTAAAACTAAACTCACGCATTCAATAAATACTTAATTAATATATATTTAATAAAAATTAAGAAAGTTCGAAGACTTACAATTTATAATGCCCTCCCAGCGTGTAGAATCTGTACTCGACCACCAAACTTCTTTCAAATGACTCAATCTCCTCGCAGTTAAGGAGTATATATGTGTGGGCACTATGAGCGTCATCTGTACTCGACCACCAAACTTCTTTCAGTTTCCCACCTAGACGTTCAATCTGACAGAATATGTTTGGAACATCTTCAACAATATATGTCGGCATAACACCACCATCATCATATCTGCTCGTAGTCGTTTTCCGTGTACAGAGTTGGGACCCAAAGTATTACGACGTGAAGTGAGATGTTTCCTCATTCAAACTCCCAGAAACTATTGAACCTTCTACCCTAGCAAGATTTTTTGCTTTCCCTTTCAAATATTTCATGGCTCGCTCGTAAGAATACATCCATCCATTATGCACAGGTCCACGAAGCAATGCCTCGTACGGAAGGTGGACAACTAAATTTTCCATGACGTCAAAAAATGACGGAGTAAAATTTTTCTCCAAGTTGCACATCAAGATCGGGATATTCTCATCAAGTTGTCTGATGACATCTACAGTTAAGGTGCGTGCACTAAGATCACTGAAAAAATTTCCGATGCCTACAAATGTACAAGCCAATGTAAGATACTTTTTATAAGTTTTTTTTCCAACAAGAAGTAATAATAACTTTATTTGTTACCTGCAAGTGCCTCGTGAAAATTTTTTGGAAGCAACTCCGCAAATGCAAATGGTAGAAGTCGTTGCATAAACACGTGACAGTCATGACTCTTCATCCCTGAAAACTTTTGTCCTTGCTGATCAACACATCTTGATAGATTTGAAACATATCCATCAGAAAACTTCACAACTGATGCCACCCACTTGAACAACGCTGCTTTTGCTTTTGCTGACAATCTGGAAATGGGAACCAGAATTTTCCCATCGTTTCTAATATGCAGCTCAATCCTAGAACATAATGCAGGCAAATCCAACCTTGAGTTGTTGTTATCTTTTGTCTTCCCGGGGACGTTCAACAATGTATTGATGATGTTGTCAAAGAAGTCCTTCTCTATATGCATCACATCAAGATTGTGGCGTAGAAGTAGATATTTCCAATATGGAAGTTCCCAAAATATACTTTTCTTGTGCCAATTATGCTGTGTCCCATAACCACCAGACATATTTGCAGTAGTATTCCAATTACCCCCTTTCTTAACTGTGTCCTGTCCACCATAGTAATCAATATCCTTCTTGATTTCCTCTCCAGTTAAATATGGTGGAGCGGTGTCTCGTACAACACTTTTTGACGGAAACAATTTCTTGTTCCTTCGGTACGGATGGTTAATGGGAAGAAATCTCTAATGACAATCAAACCAGGACGTCTTCCTACCATTCTTCAGCTGAAACACGTATGTGCTTCCCATACAATAAGGACAAGATAGCCTCCCATGCGTCGTCCAACCTGACAACATGCCGTATGCAAGAAACTTACTAATGGTCCACAAAAGAACTGCTCGCATTGTAAAGTTTGTTCTCGCTGAACAATCATATGTCTGCACGCCTGTTGACCATAATTCATTCAATTCTTCTATCAAATGCTGTAGAAAACACATCAAGGGACCTCTTCGGATGTTTTGGCCCAGGTATCAATATACTCATGAAAAGCAATTCCTTTTCCATACACATCTCTTGTGGAAGGTTGTATAGCGTCAAGAAGACTGGCCAAAGCGAATACTGTCTTCCAGACATTCCAAATGGACTAAAGCAATCTGTTCAGAGCCCAAGATAAACGTTGTGGGGGTTGCTTGCAAAATCAGGGTACACCGAATTCAAGTGTTTCCACGCTTTTGCATCAGAGGGATGATTGATCTCGCCTTCATTCTGAGTATGTTTTGCATGCCATCTCATCGCTGCTGCCGTCTTTTCAGATTGATATAATCTCTTCAGTCTATCCTTAATAGGTAAGTACCACATCCGCTGGTACGGCACCCTATTCCGCCCACGTCTTTGTGGTTTATATCGTGGCTTCTTGCAAAATTTACACTATAACAATTCTGCATTTTCTCCCCAATATATCATACAGTTGTCTATACACACATCAATCATCTCCGAAGGTAAGACAAGGCTATGAACCAGTTTTTGAATCTCATAATAAGATTCAGCACACGGATTATCTTTAGGCAAATACTCTTTAAACAACTGAGCCCATGCATCCATACAAACTTCAGGTAAGTTATGATCAGTTTTGATATTCATCATCCTAGCTACCAATGATAATTTAGAAAGACCTTCTCTACAACCTTAATAAATTGGCTCATTAGCTGCTGCTAGCATTTCATAAAATCTTTTTGCATCCAAGTTAGGCCCCTCTACATTTTCTACGTCCTCTATTACTGATCTTATTTCACGAAATGCATCTGTAACCATATCATGCATCCTATCATGATCTACCATATGATCCTCTTGAAGGTTACAACTTTCAGAAGGCAAATGTGGTTCATCTCTGTTACGAACATTTTCAACCTGATTACTACTACTAGCTTCATTCCTATTATCACCTTCTCCGTGGTTCAACCAGATATAGTAATGTGGAATAAATCCTCTATTTACTATATGTTTCCAAACCGTTTGACTAGCAGCAAACTTGATATTGTTGCATTTACGACAGTGACAGAACATTTTACCCGTTTCCAGTGTGAGAGACGTATGTCCGGCCTGGTACATGAATATATCTGCTCCGTTGAGAAATTCTTTTGTTACTCTTCCCCTTGAATCTGTATGTGCATACATCCAACTACGAAGCTCATAGATATTTCTCGATATTTTTTTTACTCTTTTTCATTTTTTCTTTGTGCATCTTAAGAATGAAGGAGAAGATCATACTTATAGGGAAATTTCAATTTTGGTAGGTCACGATGTTACAACGAATTTATGTTTGATAATAACTTAACCACTAATGTGCAACTACGTTTCTCGTAAATTGGTCTTTAATCAGATGGAAAATTTTAGATGTAATTTAGTCACAAATTTACCACTGCATTACGACTACCTGAAAGTGTAGTCGTAAATGCGAAGTTAATTTACGACTAACTATATTAGTAGCAAAATTACATTTATTTTACGACGGACTTTACCTTAGCGTAATGTAGACGTAAAGTTGAAGTTAATTTACGACTACACATTTGTAGTCGTAAATCGTAGTCGTTACTCACACGTTCTTTTGTAGTGCAAGAACCCTTACGGAAGTACCTACATTCATATGTAGGGTGGATGGATCGTGGAAAAATGATGAAACCACGAGCGGAGTAGGATGGATCTTACAGCTACAAGACGGTTCGATAGATATTCTCGGACTCCACGTCAAATTGTTTTGTTACTGACTCCCAAGAGTTAGTCAAAATTATCGATACACCTGATGACTGGCCATCTTTTGCAACTGAACTTAATGAGTTTAAAACTCTATGGGCGTTCTACCAAGACGGAGAAGTGGTCTATAAAGACAGATCCAGTAACACCAAAGGAGACTTCCTTTCAAGAAAAGCTCGAACAAGAAAGCGCGTTTTCTCATATGTTTGCTGATGCGCCCTAAGGAACGAACACTCGACCGGTAAGAAAAGATATGGACTCAATCCGTGAGGAAGGATAACTGATGGAATGAACGGTGACACAAAGGGTTGCGGATGGCCCAATGATACTACCAGGGTGCTTGATTGTCGCCTGATATGACTCACAGGTCCGACAAGGAAGCAAAACTCGATTTGTTGCCGGATGTGACGCACCGGTCCAACAAGAAAGAGGCGTTTAACTTGGAGCTAACCACACCAAGAAAACTAAGAGGTGTTCTAAACAAAAAACAAAGAGTAAAGACTCAAAAGTTGAAAGAAAATGGAATGATTTTATTATGAGAAGTGTTTGCATATTTATACTAGAAAAATACATAAGAAGTATTAATGATAGATCTAGATCTAGATCTAGATATGAAGATTAAAGACAATGTATTTAGATCTCAGATCTGATCTAAGAGACTCTCCGGCTAACGTCCAGGTCCGTCCGAACCAAGTGGTTCCTTCGCGGTAAGGAGCAGGACGGACGCGGTGCGGTCAGGACAAGCATCTGGGTAAAGCTCATGCACCAGCTTGGTCCCAGCACGACCCAAGTCTTTGAATAGTTGTAGAATCCTTGCCTTAGAGAAATTTTGATCATCAAAGTTCAAGAACTGATCATACTGGCCGGCTGATCCATCAGTACGTTCGTCGGGACACTCGGATCAGATGGACAAAAAGGGAAAGACAATGGTGTGTCTCGGTTTCCACTCGATCAAAGTGAGTTATGGCTCGACCATCAGTCTTGGCTTGGCGAGTTGATCGGGGAAGACGAGCTCCGGTACGGTGGGTTCAATCATATGGACGTGGTTCCAGCCTTAGCTCCTCTCCGGCTGCTCGCGGTTCGATCTGGTACACAGCTCGGTCTGTCTGTCTGGGACGATCGGCTTCCTGAACCTCGGTTGGAATGATCTGATCGTCTTGATCTCCATCCTGGTCTGGTTCCATGTACTGATCCATGTACTGAGGCGCATCATACTCTCCCTCTTCAAAAGGATTTGTCCTCAAATCCATTGTACCTATATCAAAAGGAAAGAAATCAGATACAAAAGAATTAAATTCAAGGGAAATTCAGTGAATGAAAAGATTGGACAGAAACTTCCTTGGAGTTTTGAAGTTGTTTTCATCAAGTAATTCCAAGTCCTTTGGCGTCCATCATTGCTTTCTCTCCTTGGTAAATGATCATGCTTATCCTTTTGTTCATGGAGGATTGGTTTTCGCTCAGGCCGCTTCTTTTTTGGGCCTGAATCTCCTTTAGAAGTCTGGTACTCGCGGATAGACGGGCTGGAGAACCTCCAGTTCGTAAAATTCATAACTCTTTCCTCCGTAACGATTTTCAAGTGATTCCATGCCTCAGTGAATACTTTGTGAGTTGGCTTTCCAGGGAAATTGGATTCATGACAAAAGACCTTCTGAATGTTGAGATATCCGTTTTGTACTGAACCCCTGTCATTGGCATCTCCAAGGTAGCCGGTTTGGACAACAAAGCTTCTCCAAATCTCAGGCTGTTGGGCACGGTCAATGCTTTCATTTCTCAGAGGTTGAACCTATATTTTCTGGATACTCAAAACAAACAAGTGCTCTTGAAGATCAGGAATCAAAGGGGCAGGAGGTGTGCCGGGATCAAAACATAGATGGCTCTCCATAACGATGGAGGTGATGCTTTTTGCTTCTTCATCAAAGACTGGGCCAGGTTCGTCCTCCTCATCAAAGATAGGACCTAGATCCTCATCCATGGGTTTTCTAGTGTCAAGACGTGTTCCTTGATGTAGATACTTCAGTGGCTCTTCCTCAAAAACCTGTTGAGACAAAACAAGACTACTCGGATGCTCCGGTTGCAAAACGGTTAGTTCTACAATAGTATGTTTATTATCATTCATAAACTCAGATTCAAGAAAAGGAAGATCACAATTTTTCTCACCAGAAAATAAGCTTTCAATTGGCTCTTCATCAGATTCATCAAAGATGGGTAAAGAATCTGAAAAATCTTTAAACTCTTCAACATGGGTTTCAGATTTACCTTTAGGTTTTTCACTAATGAACAATGATGGCTCAGCTACAGGTGCACCTGTGGATGTACTCTTCTTATGGCTCTTGCTGATGTCTTTGAGGGCTTTCATCATTCCCTTCTCAAAGTTGTCACAGATTTCTTGGGCATCAATCTGAAGTAATCGCCTTTTTGGATCAGACACATCTCTGGTCGTTTTGATATGATCCTTGCACCTTATGTCTAGCCGTTCCTGGACACTAAACTCATCAAAATTATTCAAAGAATAGTTAAATGGAGATTGAGAGACAGTTTGTCGTGGGGATTTCTCCTTGCTACTTTTCCTTTGAAGACCAAACATCATAACCTGAATATTTCAACACAAAAGTTAGGAAATAAAACCTCACACTCTCAAGTGTTTAATCTCACCCACTCAAGTGTTTCTCTCAGATTTTATGGTGATCACACAAGCTTCTTCTCAATGTTCTAAGAGAACAGATTAAGGAATCCCAATGGGCAAACTTCAAGCAAACAAGGGAATTTTTTTTTTTTTTTTGTAAGATAGATAGAAAGAGAGAACTTTGGTTTTGAAATCCGTTTTAACCACCTCAAAGTCTGGATTTCTCCTCAGCCAGAAGGCTTTCTCTCCCACCACCAATCCACAAATCAAACTCTTTGAAATCTCTTTTTTTTTTTAAATCGTAGATCATTTTTTTTTTACTTTTTCTTGTGGATGGTAATGAGGGGCCCGGATTTAAGATAGAAAGAAGAAGAAGAAATGTTTATGAAATGGGAGATAAGAAGATGAACATATGAGATGAAAACAAACCAGCCAAAGTGGCTCTGATACGCCCTAAGGAACGAACACTCGACCGGTAAGGAAAGATATGGACTCGATCCGTAAGGAAGGAGAACTGATGGAATGAACGGTGACACAAAGGGTTGCAGATGGCCCAATGATACTACCAGGGTGCTTGATTGTCACCTGATATGACTCACAGGTCCAACAAGGAAGCAAAACTCGATCTGTTGCCGGATGTGACGCACCGGTCCAACAAGAAAGAGACGTTTAACTTGGAGCTAACCACACCAAGAAAAGTAAGAGGTGTTCTAAACAAAGAACAAAGAGTAAAGACTCAAAAGTTGAAAGAAAATGGAATGATTTTATTATGAGAAGTGTTTGCATATTTATACTAGAAAAATACATAAGAAGTATTAATGATAGATCTAGATCTAGATCTAGATCTGGATCTGAAGATTAAAGACAATGTATTTAGATCTCAGATCTGATCTAAGAGACTCTCCGGCTAACGTCCAGGTTTGTCCGAACCAAGTGGTTCCTTCGCGGTAAGGAGCAGGACGGACGCGGTGCGGTCAGGAAAGGCATCCGGGTAAAGCTCATGCACCATCTTGGTCCCAGCACGACCCAAGTCTTTGGATAGTTGTTGAATCCTTGCCTTAGAGAAATTTTGATCATCAAAGTTCAAGAACTGATCATATTGGCCGGCTGATCCATCAGTACGTTCGTCGGGACACTCAGATCAGATGGACCAAAAGGGAAAGACAATGGTCTGTCTCAGTTTCCACTCAATCAAAGTGAGTTCTGGCTTGACCATCAGTCTTGGCTTGGCGAGTTGGTCGGGGAAGACGAGCTCCGGTACGGTGGGTTCGATCATCTGGACGTGGTTCAAGCCTTAGCTCCTCTCCGGCTGCTCGCGGGTCGATCCGGTACACAGCTCGGTCTGTCTGTCTGGGACGATCGGCTGCCTGAACCTCGGTTGGAATGATCTGATCGTCTTGATCTCCATCCTGGTCTGGTTCCATGTACTGATTCATGTACTGAGGGGCATCATTAACACGTGTCTGCCACACTGGATTGACATCCGCAACTCGGCTTTTGCTGATTCGTACTAAGATTTATTTTTGTATCTCATCATGCAAAAAAAAAAAAAATCAGCCTCGCGACAACAAAAAAATTTTTTTTACCAGCTGCGACCTATATAACTAATTGCAGATTGTATGTCGCGGTCAGATGTCGCGGTCAGATGTCGCAATGATCTCGAAACAAACATGGGCATATTCATGACTTAATCATTTTTTATTTATAAACAAATACAAGTTGTGTTAGAAAGCAATTAGTTTAGTCTTCCTGAAAAATCAGTAAACTTACAAAAAGATTAAAAAAATTAACGACTACTATTTTTATTTTTCCATTATTTTCCTTCTGGTGATGTACAGATATCTGACGATCAAATCTTGTCAAATATGGCAGAATCTAACAGAGATCTTACTTTGGTCACGACCCTTTTTATTTTGCTTCAACTATGCAGGATCGTATCTTGCAGCACAAGCACCTTAATCACCAAAAATCTCACGATACGAGACGGAGACTCACTGATCAGCGAGGGCGAAATTTTCGAGCTTGGATTCTTCAGTCCCAAAAATTCAACTTTAAGGTATGTCGGAATCTGGTTCAAGAACATAGAGCCTCGAACAATTGTCTGGGTAGCTAATCGAGAAACACCTTTGTCTGATCACAACGGAGCTCTGAAGATTGCTGACGACGGGAACTTGGTGGTCGTCAACGGTCAAAACAACACCGTTTGGTCCACAAACGTGCACCCCAAGTTGAACAATAATGTTGCTGTTCTGTTGGAAACAGGGGATCTGGTTTTATATTCAGATTCAGACAGGGACACTAAGTACTGGGAGAGCTTTAACAATCCAACTGATACTTTCTTGCCGGGTATGAGGGTTAGGGTAAATCCTTCAATGGGAGAGAATCGTGCTTTTATCCCGTGGAAATCCGAATCTGATCCTTCACCAGGAAGATATTTAATGGGGATTGATCCCTTTGGGGCAATAGAGATAGTGATTTGGGAAGGGGAAACGAGGAAATGGCGAAGCGGACCATGGAACTCAGCTATCTTTACCGGTGTACCAGATATGTTCCGTGTCACAAACTACATTCACGGGTTTAAGCTCTCTTCTCCTCCTGATCCAGATGGTAGTGTGTTCTTCACGTATGTTCCATCAAATAAGGACGACTTGTTGAGGTTTCGGATCAGATTTGATGGCATTGTAGAGCAGTTGATGTGGAATAGGGATGCCAGGAACTGGACTTCTCTTCAAGTGAAACCGAGCAAGGAATGCGAGAAGTATAACCGTTGCGGCAATTACAGCGTATGTAATGATAGTAAAGACTTTGATTCCGGTAAATGTAGTTGCATTTTTGGGTTTGAGCCGGCTTATCGAAATCAATGGAACAAGGGAAATTTCTCGGGTGGCTGCAAAAGAAGAGTTTCACTAAACTGTAGCCAGAGTCTGTTTGCAAAGAAAGAAGACGGGTTTAGGGTACTTAAGGGTATGAAGGTGCCTGATTTTGGATCAGTTGTTTCCATTAACAACTCAGAGACTTGTAAGGATGTATGCCTGAGGGATTGCTCATGTAACGCTTATGAGGTCGTACCAGGGATCGGATGCATGATTTGGACTCGAGATTTGGTCGATATGGAGCACTTTGAGTACGGTGGAAACAACGTCAACATCCGGCTAGCTGCATCTGAAATAGGTTTGTAAAACATTTTAGGCACCATATAAAATTATAAATATTTGAATATGACTAGTCTGAAATCTGTGTTTGGGCTTCTTTTCTTATGTACAACAGGAGGCAAGAAGGAAATTTGGATCATTTCTTTTAGTATTGTAGGTGCATTCATGCTCGGGTTATGCTGCTTATGCATTTGGGTCTTATGGAAGTTCAGGAAAAATGTTAAAGGTAAAATCCTTATAGACTAGTTTCAAAACGGTCTGAGACTGAGAGATCTGTTATTTCATTGATCTACAGATATCTTTTGCAATAAGGAAGATAATGCACTTTTGGATATCAGAAAGAACAGAGATTACTCAGTTAAGTCCTTAAGCTCGCTGAACGAAGTTCTAGTGGAGGATCAAGTTGACACACCCGATTTGCCAACTTTCAGTTTCAACAGCGTAGCTTCGGCAACAGGAGATTTCTCTGAAGAAAACAAGCTTGGACAAGGTGGATTTGGTACTGTATATAAGGTGAATATTAACTAAACTCAGTATTAAGCCTAATTTTGGTTGGATAATTAGGCTTACTATTTATGCTACATATATGTTTTATGTTTGGACAGGGACAGTTTTCAGGAGGAAGAGAGATGGCAGTGAAGAGGCTATCAGGCAAATCTAAGCAAGGACTAGAGGAATTCAAGAACGAGATCTTACTAATCGCAAAACTCCAGCATCGGAATCTCGTTAGGTTACTAGGATGTTGCATTGAAAACGACGAGAAAATTCTTATCTATGAATACATGCCAAATAATAGCCTTGACCGGTTCCTTTTTGGTGCGTTTTCTTTTACAAAATTATGAAGAAACATGTGTGAAAAAATTCGTAGATTGAGTATAAAAACTTATCTATGTGCAGATGAGAGTAAACGGATGAGTTTAGAGTGGAGAAAAAGATGGGATATCATTGGAGGAATTGCAAGAGGATTGCTTTACTTGCATAGAGACTCAAGACTAAAGATCATTCACCGTGACCTAAAAGCTAGCAATATATTGCTAGACAAGGAAATGAAACCTAAGATCTCGGATTTCGGTATGGCTAGGATCTTCAACTACCGGCAAGATCAGGCCAATACAATCCGAGTTGTTGGCACATAGTAACTAACCGTAACACCTTATTGTTTTTTTCTATAAAACATTGTGAAGCTGTATCAATTTCTAATGATCTTGATGTTGAAAAATTGTATAGTGGTTATATGGCTCCAGAGTATGCAATGGAAGGGATGTTCTCAGAGAAATCTGATGTGTACAGCTTTGGAGTGTTGATACTGGAGATTGTAAGTGGAAGCAAGAACGTTAGCTTTAGAGGGTCTGAACATCGAAGTCTCATTGGTTATGTAAGTTTCTCTTAATATTAGGTTTGGTTTGGTTCATTTTTTTTGTTTTCATTTCTAGAAACTTATATTCTAAAGGACAAAATTTCAGGCGTGGAGTTTATGGAGCCAAGGGAAGACGAAAGAGCTAATAGATCCAACGATAAAGGAGGTTCGAGACGTAAATGAAGCAATAAGATGCATCCATGTGGGGATGTTGTGTACACAAGACTCGGTTATCCACAGACCAAACATGGGTTCGGTTTTGTTGATGTTGGAGAGTCAAACCAGTCACCTTCCACGACCAAGACAGCCTACCTTTCACTCTTTCTTGAACTTTGGCGAGATTGTCGAAGGTAAGGAAGTTGCCACGGTCAACGATATTACTTTGACCACTGTTGTTGGAAGATGACTAATTTGTCAATAATTATTCTTCTCTGTGCTCCATAACTTTTCATTTTTTCCCTGGAAGCTGGAAGTCTCTTAGTTTTCAACTTTTTGTGCATAGTAACTATTCGCCTTGTTAAACATTTTATAATACATATATACTTGATTTTAAACGTTGTCAGGCAAAAAATTAAATCGGATTTGTACACTAGTTTTTTTTTGGGTCAGCATACTTAATTGAGATTGTGAAAGCCAAAGAATTGATGTTGAAACATGTGGGAGATATGTCACTTGTTCATATGGTTCTAAAACCACTTCAACTAGATTTCATGCTTCATGTTTCATGTTTCATGCTTCATGCTTCATGCTTCGTTCGTCATGCTTCATGCTTTTATTAATCTCAAGGTCGAAATGTGTATGTAAATAATATTTTTATTTTCTCAACTAAAATACTTTTGTTAATTTACTTTTTCAAGGTCATGTTTGTAATTTTTTTTGGCCAGCTATAGTACAAAGTTATAAAATTTATACATAGACACACTTTTTGTCTTAAGAATTACATAAAAGAACACTTACAATCTTTAGCAAAATTCGGAAAGAATAAAAAACCAAAAACCTTTAACTAAACTATCTAACAAAACTATAGACACACTATCTTTTAATCTCTGCACCATCATTTTCTACAATTTAGCTTGTATCATTATCTTATTTCTTATTCCATCAGTTGCTCATTTGTTCCCTATAATTTCAGATTCACCTTCAATGGATTAACAGCAAGGCTGGTTCAAGGTTAAGGGTGAGCGTTGCACCCGCCTCAGGGCCCACTGACAAAGGAGTTCATAATATGTATATGATGTCACTATACAACTATGAGTGATCATGTATATTATGGATTCAGTCCTAATTGTATTCTGTTAAATTTTTGTACCGGCAATAATATTTTTTTAAGGAAGAAAATAACAAATTAGGTCAAATAGATTTGGATTTGGACTGTTATGATGGTGAAACAATTTTGAGAGTTTTCTGGTGATTATTGGGCTTCCATGCATGTTTGAGAACAGTTTTTGAATCTTACCTTAAGACCCACAATATGTTTGAACCGGCGCTGATTCACAGGCGAACACTACAGAGAATAAACTTTAGGAAAATTTGGTTCAATAGCCAAAATAAGTCATAATTCAGAGTCTAACTAAAAAATAAAATGCATCTAATATTCCTACAATATATACTATAATATCCTTTTAATTTACTTATTTCAATTTTTTTTACCCGTAAATCATAAATCATTTTTCAATAATCCTTTTTTTAATAGCCACCTACGACCATAATAACGACCATCACCCCGTAGTCATCTCACGATTATCATAACCTTTGATACAAATAGCATCATCTCCTCTATATCCACTGCCGCAACTTCCTCTTTAACAATCACCACCATAGTCACCACCACATCTACTCCAACCACCACCATCAAATATGTATCCACCCCCGCTTCCTCCGCTTCCGCCACATATTAGGTATTTCAAATCCACCGTTTCTTTCTCTGTAACTACCACCAGCTCTATCATATTTACTTCCACTGCCATTGCGGTAACCACCACTATTGTGGTTACTACCATTGCCACTACATCTTTCGTTTTTACCACATCCACTTTTTCTGTAACCATAATATTCAAGAATCATGGCTAACATTAGTCTATACTATTTTCCAATTTAAAAACACATTGTACAGTAAATTTAGATAATTTGTAATTTTATCAGTATGTACTATATCATTTACTACGTTATATTCTATTTATAATTTTATGTTCTCATATACAAGAGTTATACTCGCATGAGCACTCATTAGCATTCTTAGATGTTGAGTAGGTGAATACAATCAATTTTTCTAGTATATCATTATGTTTGATACTTTCGATAAAATGTACTATACTATTTAGTTGAATCCGTGGAATATACATTTGAATAATGTACCGGTATGGTTCATATATAATTATTAAACTCATTGTGTAATGATAACTATTTTCTTATGCGGCATTTTAGAAGAAAACATATTATATTATACTATAGGTAAGATGGCTCTTGCCTTCTCGGAAAGGAACTCCCTGAGGTGTCCTTTCCTAAGCAGCTCGTTGACCTCGATCTTTATTGCGACACAGTCTTCCGTTTTGTGACCGTGGTCTCAGTGAAAGTCACACCAGAAACCAGGATTCCGGAAAGAGTCGGGTGCTTTCATCTCCTCAGGCCACTTGACCTGTTGGCCCATCTGCCTTAGAACATTGACCAGCTCCGGCCTCGAGACAGAGAGGTGAGAGATGTCTGGCCACGTGGACACTGCCATCCCTTCTGCCTTCTCGATCGGCCGGTTATGGTATCTGCCTCGGTTTAGATTTCCGGAGTCCCTAGCTGGTCTTTGAGAGGGTTTCTCGTCTCGCTCAGTTTGGCCTGGTCTGATCGTCATGGGATCTTGCTTTTGTAGCGCTTTGGCACGACTGGCGACGTCTTCCTCCCATTTTACATGTGCTCAGGCTCAAGATAGGACATCTTCCATGGTTTTGCACTGATATTTGGTCAGCTCTTTGTAGAGGTCTCTGTCGGGGAGCAGGCCTCTCTTGAAAGCAGAGATAGCAGTGGGGATACTGGATTCAGGGATAGCCACCTTCTCTTGATTGAAGCGGGCTATGTAGCCTCGCAGGGGTATCGCTCGGTGCTGGAGGATTTCGTAGAGGCTGTCAGAGGTTTTCTCCAGGTCCCTGTTGCTGGTGAATTTCTCCACGAACTTGTCGCAGAGAACCGCGAAGGAAGCTATGGACCTGGAGGGTAAGTTGATATACCATTACAGAGCGGGTCCGGTCAGAGTGGAGCCGAAACCTTTGCACATGGTAGCTTCGCGTGACCACTTTGGGAGTGCTACGGCGAGCATCATTTGTCTGTCTTGGGCGACGTGGTTGTCCGGATCAGTGGTGCCATCGTACGCCTTTATGTTGGGGAAAGAAAACTTCATGGGCATCTCGATCAAGGTGATCTCATCCGTGAAGGGAGTATCGGCGTAGGAGTCAAGATTACTCTTCCGGATGGGGGAGCTACCCTGGGGAGTCTCTCTACCATGGACTGAATGGCGTCGAGCCTCTCGGAAAACATCTGGTGAAGGTGAGCGATCATAGGAGACTCTGCTCTCGATGCTCCGTCTGATGCTTCTTTACCAGGTTCGGGCTCCGAGTCGCTGTCCTCCACGCCGTAGGTCTGAGCATCCTTGGCCTTTTCGCGCGTTGATGCATCTCCTCCCGGCGCTGTAGTTAGGAGATCCGCGCCTGTCCCGGAGTTAGGTGTCTCCAGAGTCGTCATAGGGTGAACCTGAGTCCGGAATCGACGCTTCTTGTTACTCGCCGTGTTGAGGGCTTTGTTAACGTCTGGGAGGGTAAGATACTCCGATTCGAGCTGGCTGAGCTTCTCGGCGCTCTGCTCCAGTTGCTTGGAGTGTTCGTTGAGCTTTTCCTTCAGGATCTGGAACTCCGAATAAAGCTTGGGATTGGTCTCTTCCCGAGTTCTATGCAACCCGGTTACTTGACCTTGCGGATCATCGATTTGCCTTTGGAGTTCAGCTTCTCTCTGGGTAGCTTCGGGTAGCTCATCCCGCTCGTCCACCGCCATTATCAAGTAGTTTAGATTACTCCCCTCCTTCTAGCGCCAAACTGTTAGAGAATTTTTGTGTAGGATCTTTGTGAGTACTACGGAACGATGGACAAAGCTTAGAATTTGTGAGTATTTGTATTGATTTGCAAGTAAGAAAGTAGGAAGAGACGTTTTATTAGATCAAAGAACTGGAACTACAACAGTTTTGAGTAAGAACCCTAGTTCTAGCCGCCTAGCTCTAATCTCTAAGTCCCGAAGTGTTGATCCCTTGCTTTAGGGTTTAGGTTCCCTTTATATAGTCTTTCTAAGGCGGGCCTTAGTCGGTTGAAGTAGGTAAAATTTTCCATATTCAGAAATATGGAAGGTTCTCCTTATCGAAAGTTTTCTATTTCTTGGGGGAAGGGGGCGGTCCTGGGGACAGGACCCGTAGTACTTGCGGAACTCCTTGTTTTCATTTCTTTTCATCTATACTATGAATTTCCATTTCTTCATTGTCATGAATTGCTTTGCTATGTCTGAGTAGTTCATTTATTAGATCCAGGGTTCAGATAGGTTTGTGGGATTAGCCCCAAACTATAGATCTGCCATGTTGTGATATTCATGATAGATTTGTATTCATTGCTTGTTTTAGCCTTGCTAACTAGAACATGATCATAGGATTGCATACTCAAGCCCCCTTGTTATCCCATCCTGACATCTATCTATCATATTAGGACTGCTAGAGAGGGCTAACCGCCAAGTTAGTATCTTAATAGGGCATATCATACTCGCGCATAGGCTTGGCTAGAACCCGTCGATCGATGTCCTCAACTAACTATCGGTCGACGTAGGTAAAGGTGTATCGGTCGACGTCCCTATATGACCATCGATCGACACTCTTTCGTTGTCAACATACTAACCGTTGAGACACGAGATCTAGTTTGTTAACCAGTGAAACATGCGACAGCTGATCACTGAGTTAAGCGGTTGAGCTCTAACATATCATGCATACAACAAATAGGCATCTATAGATATTATAATCTTCAACACCTGAATAGTGGCCCTGCGTCTAATATCATTTCCAACCAAGTTACATTTACTATTTACTTCGCTTGTTACTATTGCTATTTCATTTAAACATTTACAACTCTTAGAATTAATAAACACTAGATTTAATTGTTCCCTAACTCCTTGTGGATTCGATCCCTAAATACTATATCTGAACCTCTTTTGATGAGAGTAACACTCCTTAGGGTAATTTGAGTGGTATCAAATTTGGCGCCATTGCCGGGGAAGCTTTGATCGCCATTAGTTTTAGTTTTATTGATTCTTATTCTCTTCTCTACCCCCTTTCTAACATAATCTTTTTCTTGTCTTTTCAGGTGCATGCCCAGCGGTACCAGAAGCAACAAGGAGAAAGACTTGCTGTTTTCAGACGATCCTTCTCACTTGGAACGCACCATCCGTAGAGGTCAACGTCCCACATCGCTCGACACAAAAACTTCGTCGTCGATCGATACTCACAACCAACCGTCGACCAACACCAGACCTTCATCGTCGATCGATCCTAATCGTTCGATAACGATCGATATTACACCACGTACGTCGATCGATACCATGTCGTCAAAAATGGTAAACGTTATTATTCTAACACAGGACGAGAACGGAAACCTGTATGACCAGGACGGTCATCTGCGTAATGCAACAGGTCAGAAAATAGACGCTCAGGGGACTTTAATCCCTGATGCTGATGCTACAGGAGCTGCTCAACCTATAGACGAGGATGCTCGATCAAAACCACTGGCCGACTACAATCGCCCAGATGAGTACTATTCAAACAGATCAGCTATTCGACTTCCGGAGATCCAGAAGCAAAATTTCGAGCTGAAGCCTCAATACTACACTCTCGTGTCGCAGATACCCTACTCTGGGTTACCGCACGAGCATTCTATGGACCATCTAGAACGGTTCGAGGATTTAATCGTTGCTATTCGGATGGAAGGAGTCCCCGAAGATTACCTGCTGTGCAAGCTCTTCAGATACACGCTGAATGGAGAAGCGATGCACTGGCTTAGGCAGCTACCCACAGGATCCTTAACATCCTGGGCCGACATCAAGAATGCTTTCTTACGAAACTTCTTCGATGAGGCGCGCGCTGAAGAACTTCGAAACAAAATTTCCACATTCTCGCAGGAGGCTGGAGAGTCCTTCAAAGATGCGTAGATTAGATTTAGGTTCTTCCAGCGAGACTGTCCACACCACGGATTTAACGAAGTGCAGCTGCTCAGCACTTTCTTCCGAGGTCTCGCCTTACAGTATCAAATGGCTCTTGATACGGCGAGTGAAGGAAACTTAACTACTCGGAATCCGTTAGAAGCTGTGAGACTTATCGAAAACCTTGATAACAGCAGCAGCACCAAAAACACTGACTCTGAACGGAAGAAGTCTGTAGCCTCTATCGGGAAGGAACAGATGGCCTGATATACCTTGGATTTGACCCATTTTTATCCATGGTATATAAGTATTTTACTATATATATATCTATGTTTTCTACTCTTCTAGGTATGTTTTCAGGTTCAGGTGCATTTCGGAGTAAAGCTATGACTTTGGAGCATTTTGGAGCATAAAGGACATTTCACCCGAGCTGACCACTTAGAGGTCGACGAGAGGAAGAATAATCGATCGATGCGCATCAGTGCTGACGATCGATATCAGGAAATGCTTCGACAGATGATGATATGATCATGGAAAGCACCAAGGACTGGAAGCATGAACCTGAACCTGAAGAGCTTGTAGCTGAGGATGCAACCTTGAAGAACATTTGGAAACAAGAAGAATACATTAGTCTTGGCCGAAGCTTGATCATCCAAGACACCTTAACCATCATTCAAGCTACTCCACCTTCAAGCTGATCATCATCTAGGCAAGTAGCTTGTGTGTGCTCTTTTCCTAACCTTTGGTTTTGTCCCACTGGGTTTTCCAAAGGAAGGTTTTTAACGAGGCCACAAGTCTACTTCTCCTATCTCCTAGATGATTGATCTTGGTCTGTCCACATGAAGACCTTATCTTATATTTTAAGCTATGCTTTTATGTTATTTAGTTTTCGAAAAACTCTAGTCTTTGTTGTGTTTCCAAGGGAGCCTTTGTCTTTATTTCCCTTGTATTTTCGAGACCTTGTGCATGTACAAGGCTTCTCCTTTATATTCTGGTCGTGGCCCCTTGTATCAGTATCCATCTTTTTATCAAAAACCTTTGTTTTCTCTTTTTTTCTTGCTTGTCGAGTTGATTGAGTGTTGGTGTGTAATATCCAACTTCTGGTGTGTAATATCCAGAGACTAAGGGCTCTAGTTTGGTGTGTCATATCCAATCTATTGCCTAGGAGTATCAAGGAGCCTTTCCGCAGCCTCTTGTGTCACCATTCGATCCACATACCTTGAGAAACTTGAGTCTTTTGATTCGTTTCTGCAAGGATTATCCCATCTGTTCCAGAGCATCATCCTAGGATCTCATCAAGTGGTATCAGAGCAACTCTGGAAGGGAAGTGTTTGATTTTTCTCTCTGATTTTCGATTTGATCTCTTCATATTCTGTTGAGATTTTGATCGATTTGTGTTTCTATTGTTGAAATCTGTTAGATCTAAGTGTTTTTGATCACGAATCTGGTGAAGTCTCTTCATATACTCTTTGATTTCGTGTTGATCTGTGTTCCTTGTGAAGAAATCTATCGAATTTGGGTTAATTAGATCTTGTTTTGGGTATTAGACTGTTCGGATCCTTGTTTATCAAGTTATCCGATTGCTTGATCTGAATCTGTTTGTTGATTGCAGTCGATCTGTTCTTATTGTTTTAGATCTGTTCTTGCTTGATCTAAATCTCATCATCTGTTATCATATCATCTCTGATCGTGTGTTGATTGATATTTTGAAACCTAATCCGTGTAGTGCAAGTTTGATTGATTTCGTTTTGATTTTTTTGTTTTGAAAAATCTGTGCTTGAATCTGAAATCGAAATCTATCTCTCCATTTTTTTTGTTCTAGTTTCGAAATCAATCTGATCTGATAGGCTTAAGATTTCAATTCTGTTCTGATTAGTTTTGATCTCTTTTAAATCATTGGTTGAGTTTGAATTTGTTCTGAGAATTGTCTAAAGTTTTAAGCTTCAATTTGAATCTCTGATTTTGCAAATTGTTTTTTTGTTTTCTCTGTAGAACTATTTACTGGCTTAGTCTTTCTCTTGTCTCAGGTACCATGGCAGGAGATCAAAAAGGAGAACTCAGCAAGAAAGAAAAGCTTTTTCTTGAAGAATTCACAGCCAGTATGGATAAAGCCTGCAAAGATCAATTGAGAAAATTCAGACAAGACATACAGCAGCAAAGGAAAGGCAGATCATCCAGAGATGAGTACAAGAAAAAGGAGTTTGATCAGATGGACAGAAACTGGAAGCATGCTGGATTGAAATATCAAATTCCTTCTTTTCATGGCAAGGCTGATCCTGAAGCTTATGTGAAGTGGGAAAAGAAGATTGAGTTGATTTTCAGTAGTCAACACTATGCTGAAAAAAAGAAGATTCAAATGGCTACTGCTGAGTTTTGTGGTCATGCTTTAAGATGGTGGAATCAGTTGATAAAGTGCAGAAGACTTGATGGAAAAGAACCAGTGGAAACATGGCTTAAGATGAGGGCTTTGATGCGTAGAGAGTACGTTCCAAGACAGTACCACAAGGAAGTTATTCAAAAGCAGCCTGAGACAAAGCTATGTTCTTCATTATCAGTTCAGAAACAACCAGACAGCAAGAGATCAAGTCCATCTAGTAACCTGGTTTCATCAAGCAAAACATCAACCTATTCCTTTGAAGATAGCATAAGGAAGGCAATTTCACAAGCGTTTAGGGATGTGGAGAAACAATTTAAACAGTCCAAGACTATATCTCCATCCTTAGAAGTACAGAACCAAGCGCCTTCCTCAACTGTCTCAGAACTCAAAGATGCAAAACCAGACTCAGTTGCACAATCAGACTTGGCTGCACTAGTTCAAGAAGATCAAACCGAGATTCCAACAATCACCATTCAGAAAGATGATCAACCCATCAAGGACGACCTGATTCTCTTCAAACGGGATGTAATAGAAGAAGAGGCACCCATGGCATCAAAATCAGACAGTGGAGTAGAGCATCTATTTGTCACTGATTCAAACGGTTTCCAAAGAACATTCTTGGGTACTTTTCTCATCAGTCCTTTTGTGTGGAACAAGACCAGAGCAGTAGAGCTTTCAAGACACGAACTGGGCATGGAACATGTTGTATTTGAGCCTGGAGGAGAGTTGTGGAATCACAGGAACAATCCCATAGTGATTGAGAAGAAATCGGCAGCAACAACAATTGATTTTGGTGATCTTTTACCCTCTGAAGCTAAAGGGATGCACGTCTCAGCTCAGCAAGAGTTTCACTACGAAACCAATTGGAGAATGTTACACACTCTTTCCTGGATCCAACAAACCAGAAAACGCAGCAAATGGCCTCCTGATCATCAAGATATTATCAATTCCGCAAAACATATCGGTTTAGCCAAATTCTGTGAGCTGCTTATATCAGATTGGGGTGGAAGGATACAGTTCTACTTGTGGAAACTTGGAGCATATGCCAGCATACTTATCATCCTTGGAGAGTGCTCTGCACGTGGTAGAACCAGTTGGGGTAATAAAGAGTTGGAAGCTGATCAAAATGCCTTGCTTCTTGATCATGTTAAGGTGTGGAAGCCACCAGATTTGCAAAAGCTTCAATACCATTTCAGAGATTGTCAAACCAAGAGTGGAGATGGAGATTTCACTAGATTAAATGGTGAAGTGATTACTGGAATAGGAGGAGAACTCATGTTTTCTTCTCAAATCAAGGAGAAACCACCAGATGGACTCAGTCTACATCAATCTCCAAATAAACCAACCCGAGGTAATTATCTAGATTCAAAGAAACGCATGAAACCTGATTTGCTTTCTATTGGTACAGGTCAAACAGTTTTGAGTGCTATACTTTTCGAAAGGAGAGGCTATAGTAATGATCAGAGTATCAAGAATGGATCCTTGGGAAAGTTGGAGATGCAACAATCAAATCTTGGAAGCTGTCTAGCCGCCAACTCTGACATAGGAGCAGTCCGAGGATCATATCTCAGCAACCAGAAGGAATTAAGCAACAAACTCAACTGCAATGGAAACTACACTCATCAGGGTCTTACGTCGAACTGGAATCATGTCCAAAGCTTCTCAAATGAAAGAGTTATGGGTTCTACAAGACGGGTGATTCTGTGTTTGCTTTGTCTGAACTTTTCTGAGTGTAGAACATCTCAATCCTATCTATGGCGACCAGGTGAGCATGCTAAGGTAACTAATCATGTTTTCAAGAGTTCTTTTATTGATTACACAGATATGATGCACTTGTTTTTGCCAAAAGAGTCATGTGCAGATTATATGGAAGCTTTGAAGAATGCAAAGAGAAAGAACAAGCGTGAGGTAGACAAACGTTTCAAGCCGCCTGATCTAAGCCAGGAGAGACATCATGACGTCACTTGCTTCATCCTCATCAAAGAAGCACCTCCAGATGCAGCATACAAGCCAAAACCGATAAAATACAACTTTGGGATAATACTCTTACTCTATGATGTTTTTGCTTGTGTTCACTTATCTTGTTTCAATGTATCAGGTTTAAGTAATGCCTCAGGAGTAAGGAGAGCCAAATGGATCAGTCCCTTCTATATAATAGAACCAGTCAGCGACAATGCCTATCAAAGAGGCTTGCAAGGTAAGTGTAATCTGATTATAAACTCTGATGTTACTGACTTGGTCCCTTCTATTGCAGGTAACACAGATTTGAGGACAAATCTTTTTGAAGTGGGAGGGGATGATATGATCATGGAAAGCACCAAGGACTGGAAGCATGAACCTGAACCTGAAGAGCTTGTAGCTGAGGATGCAACCTTGAAGAACATTTGGAAACAAGAAGAATACATTAGTCTTGGCCGAAGCTTGATCATCCAAGACACCTTAACCATCATTCAAGCTACTCCACCTTCAAGCTGATCATCATCTAGGCAAGTAGCTTGTGTGTGCTCTTTTCCTAACCTTTGGTTTTGTCCCACTGGGTTTTCCAAAGGAAGGTTTTTAACGAGGCCACAAGTCTACTTCTCCTATCTCCTAGATGATTGATCTTGGTCTGTCCACATGAAGACCTTATCTTATATTTTAAGCTATGCTTTTATGTTATTTAGTTTTCGAAAAACTCTAGTCTTTGTTGTGTTTCCAAGGGAGCCTTTGTCTTTATTTCCCTTGTATTTTCGAGACCTTGTGCATGTACAAGGCTTCTCCTTTATATTCTGGTCGTGGCCCCTTGTATCAGTATCCATCTTTTTATCAAAAACCTTTGTTTTCTCTTTTTTTCTTGCTTGTCGAGTTGATTGAGTGTTGGTGTGTAATATCCAACTTCTGGTGTGTAATATCCAGAGACTAAGGGCTCTAGTTTGGTGTGTCATATCCAATCTATTGCCTAGGAGTATCAAGGAGCCTTTCCGCAGCCTCTTGTGTCACCATTCGATCCACATACCTTGAGAAACTTGAGTCTTTTGATTCGTTTCTGCAAGGATTATCCCATCTGTTCCAGAGCATCATCCTAGGATCTCATCAGATGAAGATTAATATCGATCGATGTACACGAGTACCATCGATCGATGTCGAGACACCAGACGCGACATTTTGGATTCAGCAGACTTAAAAACCAAAGCCAAGCCAAATTACCAAAATGCCCTGACGAGTTTTTAACCTAGTAAAATATATACTGTTGGGGTTAAAAACGGTTACGACGGAATTACCACCCGAAAATCCTTGGAGATCGTATTTCCGAAAGAGATAGTAAAAAGAAGGATACAACTTTCGTAAAATATAACCAATACAAAGTTTTTACGAAGAAGTATCCTTGAAGATTCAAACCAAACAAACCAAGCTCGGTCGTTGCGTAATTACCGAGCATTGACGCCGTCCGGTCGCTACGTAGCGACCAAGCTCAAGACCAAGCTCGGTCGCTACGTAGCGACCGAGCGCTCGTCCCGCTCGGTCGCTACGTAGCGACCGGGCTCGAGCCGAAGTTCGGTCGCTGTGTAGCGATTGAACTCTTCCGAACATCGACAGACATCAATCCATGCATTCTCGTCAAATCTTCGAATGCTATCTCCCGAAGACCGTAGCAAGCTCAGTCCATGTTTTCCGCTATTCTAGCTCATCGATCAAACTTCGCGGATTAGAAACCGCGGAAAATTCGTAGTAAACGTGTCGGGTCGGAAGACGGCCCAAAGGTACCTAAAACACGACTCGAGGCCCATCCTACGATTTTCCTAACCAAAAGCCCGTAAACCACAGCATGGTTTATGCTTGGCCCACAAGAAAGGATAAATGTCAAGTTTCCGCGGATAAATACGGAAGTTTTGAAGATAATTGTGAAGATCGGGAAAAATGGAATATCTCCATTTTTATGCTATGACGGCTTAAGGGCAGAAGAGTAAAAGCGTAAACCGACCTTGGAGCTAGTATATAAGGAGTCCTAGGCGAGGAGCATGGGGGGGAACTTTTTCAGAGCAAACTTAGAACTTAGAGCAATTTAGGCAATTTTCCGTTTGTGTTATTTCGAGCTGCGACTCAACTAGGTTTAGCCGTCTTAGGGTTACTAGATCTAGGAATCTCGCCGACAGCTCTCGAGCCCAGGCTTATACCATGTTGTAAACGCTCATACGCAAATTCGGAATAAGATCTTCTTTGCTCTCTTTTTCGATTTCTTATACTTTATCGTTGTTATTCTCGTGTTCTGATTGCTTGACGTGTGGTAATTAGCAGATATCCGGGTCCTCTGGGAAATTAGGGTTTTCCTAGTTTCCTTATTTAAACGGAAATCGACAGTGCGAATTTCGGTTCCCACAGTTTGGCGCTAGAAGGAGGGGGAATACGGATCAATTTAACCCGCAAAAGCCACATCACTCTCAATCAGACATGTCAACTAACGACGCGGATAACGTGCAAACTCCTCTTAACGGAGGCAGCGGCACCGATCTCCACACTCCAGTAGCGTACGTATCCGCGGCCAACGCACAAGCCAACGCCGCGACGCTCGAGGAGTTTAAAAAGATGTTCGCCGCCTATGAGAAAAGGTCGGAAGAACATGATAAGCTCGTGAATACCTTGACCAAACAGGTTGAAACCTTAACGGCAAGGACCCAAGCAATCCATCCCCGCAGAACCACCAAAATCCGCGGGAAGAGGCTCGACTTCGCTACCCCACTCGACAGATCAAGAGTCGCGCGGGAACGACCTTCCGGTCAAAACCCTAGCGAGAAATCTCCCATCGAAAAGGGGAACCCTGAAAGTCTTCCGCCCCCTGCAAAGGACTCGGAGGATAACGAAGCCGAACACATCGACCTGGATCCTAGCGATGTCTCCAACGACACCGACGAGGACGTCGATAGACATCCAAGAAGGACCAGAGGCCGATCCGCTCGGGAAGGCTCTCCATTCGAAAAACCAATGACGGAAGAGGAAGAAGTCGCCTATTGGAACGAACAGGAGGAGCTGGCTGAAAGGCAAAACGAGCTCACTCGCAGTAAACGCCAACAGGCTCGGAAATCTACTGACGAGACATCGGATATCCGCGATCTTCGCGACTACATCACCAAGACTGCGGCAGAAGTGAGGGCCGTAAAGTCTCAAATCCATCATGCTACTAGTGCTGCCCTCGAAATCGATTGACTGTTGGAAGGAGCTCGGAAGACCCCTTTTACCAGTCGCATTTCGGACATGAGGGTGTCCGATCCGGGAAAAATCAAAGTACCAAAGTACGATGGTACGGCCGATCCAAAAGCGCACCTTCAGGCTTTCCAGATCGCGATGGGAAGAGCTAGACTGAAGGACGGCGAAAAAGATGCCGGCTACTGCCGCCTGTTCGTTGAAAACCTGGAAGGAGCAACACTGGAATGGTTCGCACGCCTTCGTCGTAACACCATCGGGAGTTTCCGACAGCTCGCATCGGAATTTCTCAAACAATACTCTGTATTCATAGACAGAGAAACTTCCGATGTTGACCTCTGGAATCTCTCCCAGAGGGAAGACGAACCCCTCCGCGAGTTTATCAGTCGGTTCAAGCTGGTAATGTCAAGGGTCAGTGGGATAAGCGACAAAGTGGCCATCGACGCGCTGAGAAAGACGCTCTGGTACAAGTCGAAATTCAGAAAGTGGATAACTCTCGACAAACCACGAACGATCCAGGACGCCCTCCACAAAGCAACGGACTACATCATAGTCAAGGAAGAAACTAAAGTCTTATCGCAAAAACATAAGGCGGCAAGACCATCCTCAAAAGACGCGGATCCGAAAGGGAAAAAGAAGAACTCTCGTAACGACAAGTACGTCCATCACGAGGGGGAAGATTTCCAAGGGGCACATAACTATGCGATCAATTCGGATCAAGGCCGGACAACGGGCAACACATGGACTCGCAATCAAGGGTATGACGAAAACACCTTCTGCGAGTTCCACCAATCCCGAGGACACTCCACGACCAACTGCAAAGTCTTGGGAGCAAGACTGGCCGCGAAGCTACTCGCTGGAGAGCTCTCGGAAGTAACTAGCGTCAAGGATCTCATCCTCGATTCTGATCGCCCTCGAAAGACGGACAAAAATCCGTCCGCTGAAAAATCCCCTCAACAAAACCAACCTGGGGATAAACGCGGTAGGGGGCCGGACGACAAGGGGAACCATAACAATCGTCGCAGAGTCAATATGATCATTGGAGGATCACAATACTGCGGCGATACCGTGTCAGCCATCAAGGCTTACCAACGGAAGGCAGAATCGAGTGCAAATTGGCCTACATGGTCCCCTCCCCGAGATGGCCAAAATTGCTCGATCACCTTCACAAAGGAAGAGGCCGGCGGCATCGATCAACCTCACTGCGACCCACTTGTCATAGATCTTGTTATACGAGACTTAGAAGTCGGAAGGGTACTCGTCGACACGGGAAGCACGGTCAACGTAATCTTCCGCGACACTCTCAAACGGATGAGCATCGAACTTGGATAAGTAATTCCGACGCCAAAACCACTCACGGGTTTTTCAGGCGAAGTATCGATGACTCTCGGATCGATCCAGTTGCCAGTCATGGCCAAGGAGATCACGAAAATCGTCGAGTTCGCGGTAGTCGATCATCCCGCGATCTACAACGTGATCATGGGAACCCCATGGGTCAACGCCATGCAGGCAGTTCCGTGAACCTATCACCTGGGTCTCAAATTCCCAACGCCAAGCGGAGTCGCGGCCATCTGGGGATGCCAAAAACAGTCGCGGCTATGCTTCCTCACAGAGCACAAGTTAAGGCAACTCAGGACTTCTGCAGCTGTAAACGGCAAGCGCACGAAGATAGACCGATCTTCGGCCAAAAGCGCCCCAGGAAAAGACGAATTAAAATCGTCTACCGACGCAAACGCATCGGACGTCGAAGCTCGACACAAGTCCGAAGCCCACGCTACAACTCAACCGGAACATCCGGAAAATAGCGTTGACCCAGCCACGATCGACACGGTCAAGGCGTTGACCGCGACATCTACCGCCGAGTAAGAACACTCGCGGAATGAAACAGAACTACGAGATGGCTTGATCCTCGAAAGGGGTACGTAGGCAGCTCGTCAAAAGACGAGTTCAGCTATCCCCCTCTCTAAAAGGGGGGGGGGAGTGGGTGCGTATACTCGTATACTCCCACTTAGAAAAAAAATGCCATTATTGTAATCGAGTTTTTAGAAATTTCAAAAACTTTTACTACAATATACGTCGTCCTTTTTATCGAAAACGTTTACGCTTCAGTAAAAAACACAAAAGAAACTTTTAGGACACGCCTGAAAACATTAAAGACTCTTGTCTGCGGCCTCATCAGGCCCAAAAATCGTAAAAATTATCATTTAAAAACACACAAATATACACGTATAATCCTCGAAATAACTGCTAGACGTCGCAAAAGTTAAAATTCGAGGACAATACTAACAAATTGTCCGAACGCGACCATCAAAAACACCCCGTTCATCGATTGGCCCCGACGAACACGCCAGCCATCTTAAACAAACGCAATTCGATCACTCTTTTGATCTTCAAAAAACGTCCAACACAAGGACGAAAGCGCGCTACAACAAAAATCTGAAATTTTGGTCTAGCACTTCCAGTTGACTCTGAGAAGATGCTCGATTCGTACCATACAAGTCATATAAGCCGAGAACATATCGCGGACTTTAAATCGGTGCGAGTCAGGAAGAAATCGCAACAGGAAAAACGATAGCCGGCTAGTCACCGCACAAACCTTAACCGAAAGTAAACCTAGGTCTTGCACTAAACCCAACGCTCTGGTCTCAAACATCTCAAGGCATGATATCTAAAGGATACGAGATCCTAAACCATGTCTCTCCGTTCGTATCTCAATGTTCTCGAAAATCGTAAAGATGGGTAATTCTTACGAAAATCACGAACGAACCAACAGATTGGACGTCTCATCGGAATTGAATATGAGACGACAACTCATATTTACTTCGAACCTACTCGTGAAAAACTCGAAAAAACGAAACATTCATCATATAAATAACCGCGTGAAGCGGCAAGGGGATTCGAAGCCACCAACGGCCAGTCCCGATAAGCAAAAAAAACGGCCAAAACAGGCCCATACAAATCTCTCGGCCACACTCGGCCATAAACATAAAACAGAAAGACGAACATCTTTCTTTCGATAACTACTCCACCGCTCATAATCCAAAGTCAAAATCCCCGGACAACGAAGCACCGAACGCATCCGTGGGACGATCCACTTCCTCGCCACCATCGGGAAACCCGGTCGAAACCTCCTCGGTATCAGGGGAAACTGGGATGGAATCCCAGAACCCTTAAATTCGCTCGTCGATCGGAGGGATAAGCGCCTCAACGTGGGCACGTTCATTCATCCCACTCTTCATCAAACTCATTTCGTCCTCGAACACGTAGTCATCGGCTTGCGTCCTCCAAAGACTTCCGACCGAACCGCGGCACTCACGAAAGTCACCCACCGAGGTAAAGGCATTCTTGAGGTTCCCATACTCAACCTGGAATTGAGAGACACGAGTCTTCATCACCTCGACGATTTCCCTTTTGCCTTTCCTTTCCGCTTTGCGGATAGCCTGCGCATGATCACGAGTAAGTTGCGCCTCTCGCTCAAACATCTCGCCTTGCACGCGAGCGAGATCCCGCTCTGCTTTCTCCGCTTTGAAGCGGTAGACCATGGCTTCTCTATGGCCCGCCTCAATGGCCATGCCCAGCAAGCTCAGGCCCTGCAAAATAGATTGACATGTTATAAATATATATATATACATAGGACAATCACCAAAAAATTCTAAAAAAAAACTAACCCCATTGATGATGCGAGATCCTTCTGCAACGACTCTCGGCCTCGCCGATTCTTTCGTAGGAGGAGGAGCATCGAAACCCGGTGGCAGATCAGCAAAGAAATCATCAAAATCCGGAATAGGGACCTCGCTCGAACCACTCCCATCGCCGTAAGCAAGGTTCGGATCCCATCCTGGAAGCATAGAGTCATCCATCAAAAATTCTATGTCGCCAAGATCGACATCTTTTCCCTTCCAAGAGCTCGACTCTGGCACAGCTGTTGGAGCTTCGACGGGATTCTATGTCGCCAGGTTCGAAGTCGCTTCCCGTGTTCGCAGCCAAAGCAGGACCGGGTTGCACGAATCTCAGTGCCCTCCAAACCCTCTTCGGCGTAAAAGAAGTCCAGAAGAAAGGACCGTTCCTGAGAAGATCCCTCACCGCAATGATGTCCTCAGGGAACGGAGCAAGAGGGTTGATGAAGGGACGATCATTCGGCAACCTCCGGAACAGTGGAATGCAACTCTCTTCGACGGACGCAGCGTCTATACGAACAAAGAAAAAGAACTTCTTCCACGAGTTGATGTTCGAAATGAACTTCTTAACCACTGACATAAATTTCCGAGAGACCAACCTATGCTTATCCGTATCTGTGACAAGTTGAAGCCTCAAAAGCGTTTCATAATGATCGACGGAAAGGGAAAGGCCATGCTCGTAGCTTAGGATCAGGATCCCAATAAGATGCTGAATGGCAAGGGGAGTCAACTGGCTTATCGCAACTTCAAAACGGTCCAACACTCGGACGAGAATTTTGGGTATTGGGAACCATAGGCGACAACGCACTACGAACACCTCGTAGCAAGTGAAGTAACCCTCTGGGGGGCTGTTAGCACATTCCCCGCGGCGGGGAACCCGAAACTCCACAGCATCCGGGATATGGTAGAACGATCGCATGATCGCGAAAAACTCGTCGGTACTCCTGCTTGCATCCCCTTTCTCGACTCCACGATGGATCAGGACCGGGAACGACTTCTCCTTGGGAGGGGTCAACGAGCCATAATGAGCAACCCACCATGCCTTGTTCACGGCAGGATGTACGGAGTGAGGCACGAACTCCATCTTCGGAACGATGACCTCTTCATAAGCACTCGCGGACGAAGACCCTTTTTTCGCAATCTTTTTCTTGCTCGACATCTTTACACTTCTCTTGAGAAAATAGAGGAAAAGGGTGGAGAGAAAGATAGAAAGTTTTTCTTAAGAAAGATCTTAGAAAAAATTATGAAACAAGTTACATCCCTTCTTATAGGCATGAGGATTTACTATTCAAGCTCGGACTTTCGGATAATAATTCCATCCAACACGCCTAACTTGCCAAACATGCCTAACCGCACGCTAGGATCCTACGACGCATGATCCTAACGGGCTGGGGGGCTAACTGTTGGGGTTAAAAACGGTTACGACGGAATTACCACCCGAAAATCCTCGGAGATCGTATTTCCGAAAGAGATAGTAAAAAGAAGGATACAACTTTCGTAAAATATAACCAATACGAAGTTTTTACGAAGAAGTATCCTTGAAGATTCAAACCAAACAAGCCAAGCTCGGTCGTTGTGTAATTACCGCGCATACACGCCGTCCGGTCGCTATGTAGCAACCAAGCCTGAGCCAAGCTCGGTCGCTATGTAGCGACCGAGCGTCCGTCTCGCTCGGTCGCTACGTAGCGAGCGTCCGTCTCGCTCGGTCGCTACGTAGCGACCGGGCTCGAGCCGAAGTTCGGTCGCTGTGTAGCGATTGAACTCTTCCGAACATCGACAGACATCAATCCATGCATTCTCGTCAAATCTTCGAATGCTATCTCCCGAAGACCGTAGCAAGCTCAGTCCATGTTTTCCGCTATTCTAGCTCATCGATCAAACTTCGCGGATTAGAAACCGCGGAAAATTCGTAGTAAACGTGTCGGGTCGGAAGACGGCCCAAAGGTACCTAAAATACGACTCGAGGCCCATCCTACGATTTTCCTAACCAAAAGCCCATAAACCACAGCATGGTTTACGCTTGGCCCACAAGAAAGGATAAATGTCAAGTTTCCGCGGATAAATACGGAAGTTTTGAAGATAATTGTGAAGATCGGGAAAAATGGAATATCTCCATTTTTATGCTATGACGGCTTAAGGGCAGAAGAGTAAAAGCGTAAATCGACCTTGGAGCTAGTATATAAGGAGTCCTAGGCGAGGAGCATGGGGGGGGGGGACTTTTTTAGAGCAAACTTAGCACTTAGAGCAATTTAGGCAATTTTCTGTTTTTGTTATTTCGAGCTGCGACTCAACTAGGTTTAGCCGTCTTAGGGTTACTAGAACTAGGAATCTCGCCGCCAGCTCTCGAGCCCAGGCTTATACCTTGTTGTAAACGCTCATACGCAAATTCGGAATAAGATCTTCTTTGCTCTCTTTTTCGATTTCTTATACTTTATCGTTGTTATTCTCGTGTTCTGATTGCTTGACGTGTGGTAATTAGCAGATATCCGGGTCCTCTGGGAAATTAGGGTTTTCCTAGTTTCCTTATTTAAACGGAAATCGACAGTGCGAATTTCGGTTCCCACATATACTGCAAGTGTTTTGTCGGCAGAAAGAACAGAGCTTTTTTTAGACCTAGTTTTGTTACAAGTTTTATTTGGGAGAGAAGATCACTTGTGATTGGAACTCCTTGTTTCTATTTCTTTTCATCTATTCTATGAGTTTCTATTTATCTATTGATATGAATTGCTTTGCTATGTCTGAGTAGTTCAACTGTTAGATCCAGGGTTCAGATAGGTTTGTGGGATTAGCCCCAAACTATAGATCTGCCTTGTTGTGATATTCATGATAGATTTGTATTCATTGCTTGTTTTAGCCTTGCTAACTAGAACTTGATCATAGGATTGCATATTCAAGCACCCTTGTTATCCCATCCAGACATCTATCTATCATATTAGGATTGCTAGAGAGGGCTAACCGCCTATTTAGAATCTTAGTAGGGCATTTCATACTCGCGCATAGGCCTGGCTAGAACCCGTCGATCAATGTCCTCAACTGACAATCGATCGATGTTGGCAAAGGTGTATCGGTCGACGTCTTAATAGATTATCGATCGACACTCTCTTGTGTCTGCATCTAACCGATGAGACACGAGATCTAGTCTGTTAACCAGTGGTACATGCGACAGCTGATCACTGAATTAAGCGAATGAGCTCTAATATATCATGCATGCAACAGTTAGGCATCTATAGGTATTATAATCTCCAACACCTGAATAGTGGCCCTGCATCTAATATCATTTCCAACCAAGTTACATTTATATTTACTCGCTTGTTACTATTGCTATTTCATTAAAACATTTACAACCTTTATAATTAATAAACACTAGATTTAATTGTTTCCTAGCTCCTTATGGATTCGATTCCTAAGTACTACATCTGAACCTCTTTTGATGAGAGTAACACTCCTTAGGGTAATTTGAGTGGTATCAAATTTGGCGCCGTTGCTGGGGAGCTTTTATCGCCATTAGATTTAGTTTTATTAATTCTTATTCTTTTCTTTACCCCCTTTCTAATAATCTTTTTTCTTGTCTTTCCAGGTGCATGCCCAGCGGTACCAGAAGCAACAAGGAGAAAGACTTGCTGTTCTCAGACGATCCTGCTCATTTTGAACGCACCATCCGTAGAGGTCAACGTACCACATCACTCGACGCAACCACTTCGTCGTCGATCGATACGCACAATCAACCGTCGACCGACACCAGACCGTCATCGTCGATCGATCCAAATCGTTCGACAACGATCGATACTACACCGCGTACGTCGATCGATACCGTGTCGTCAAAAATGGTAAACATTATTATTCTAACTCAGGACAAGAACGGAAACCTGTATGACCAGGCCGGTCATCTGCGTAATGCAATAGGTCAGAAAATAGATCCTCAGGGAACTGTAATCCCTGATGCTGATGCTACAGGAGCTGCTCAACCTGTAGATGAGGACGCTCGATCAAAACCACTGGCCGACTACAATCGCCCAGATGAGTACTATTCCAACAGATCAGCTATTCGACTTCCGGAGATCCAGAAGCAGAATTTCGAGCTGAAGCCTCAATACTACACTCTCGTGTCGCACATACCCTACTCTGGGTTACCGCACAAGCATCCTATGGACCATTTGGAACGGTTCGAGGATCTAATCGCTGCCATTCGGATGGAAGGAGTCCCCGAAGATTACCTGCTGTGCAAGCTCTTCAGATTCACGCTGAATGGAGAAGCGATGCACTGGCTTAGAAAGCAACCCACAGGATCTTTAACATCCTGGAGCGACATCAAGAATGCTTTCTTACGAAACTTCTTCGATGAGGCGCGCGCTGAAGAACTTCGGAACAAAATTTCCACATTCTCGTAGAAGGCTGGAGAGTCCTTCAAAGATGCGTGGATTAGATTTAGGTTCTTCCAGCAAGACTGTCCACACCACGGATTTAACGAAGTGCAGCTGTTAAGCACTTTCTTCCGAGGTCTCGCCTTACAGTATCAAATGGCCCTTGATACGGCGAGTGAAGGAAACTTCACTACTCGGAATCCGTTGGAAGCTGTGAGACTTATCGAAAACCTTGCTAACAGCAGCAGCACCAAAAACACTGACTCTGAACGGAAGAAGTCTGTAGCCTCTATCGAGAAGGAACAGATGGACGAAGTAAGAGCTAAGTTAGATGTGGTGCACGAGCTTCTTAGGAAGCAAGTCTGTTCAGCTGAAGGAGAAGTAACAGATACGGAAGGAGAAGAAAACGTGAATTACATCGGAGGTACCGGATTCCAGAAATTTGGAAACCAGGGCAGAAACAGAAACTTCTTTGGAAATGGCCAAAGAAGTAACCAAAATTCACAATTTCAAAAACCCTTCAACAACAGCAAGAGCTACTCAAACTCTTACTACCAAAATCCACCACCCAGACTCAGGAAAGCAAGATCGAAGAGATGCTTGATCGAGTACTGTTGGGACAACAACAAATCACCGTGGATTTCAACGGTAAGATAGACTCCGCCTACAACAATCTGAACACCAAAATCGAGACCTTAGGGACTCAGGTGAGAAAACTTGAAACCCAAGTAATTCAGACGGGCGAGACTATAAAGAGGCAAGAAGCTTTTGCTAGAGAGGCAGGAGCCGACAAAGGAAAACACCACGCAAATGCCATCATAGATGATGATTTCTGGCAAGTGGTGAGAAATGAAAAGCTCGAGGAAGGAGATTTCAAAATCGAAAGCTCCATGAGTCTCGGCGGATCCCAATGGTGTCGACCGATGTCGATGAACTCGCATCGATCGACAGACCATGATGAAGATCGATGGACGGATTACTCTAGTCATCGATCGACGTCGTCTGGCAAACCGACTGAATGCAATGCGGTTCGAATTCTAAGTCATGAAGAATTCACAGCTAAGCATCCTCACCCACCCTCCCCTTTCTATGAAAAAATCGATCGACCGGTTGAGCCAACTATCGATCGATAGAGTGAGTCCGACGTCGATCGTCAAAACACACCTACCATCGATCGACAGGCACCTCTGACATACCGAGTGCGGTTACCCTCAATCGATAATGATTACATCAATGCACTCATACCACCACCTAAACCATTAGCAAACCCACCCGAACCAAAACCCAACCCTTTAAATAGTTCACCAGAATCAGTTCAAGAAGAACAAGAATCTGAAGGGAGAAGGTTAAGGAAAAGAAAGGAGAAGATTCCTAAAAACCTTAAGAGGAAAGCTAACGATAAGGAGATGGATGGTTTCACTAAACGAGTCCTCAGAATCCCAATCGAAAAACCTTTTGATGAAGCTTACTTCACACACCGGTTGTGGATGTTCTTCAGAGAAACAAAGGTAACTGAGGAGGACATTAGGAGAATGTTTCATCAAGTCAGAGAGAAGATGAAACACAGGATCACATTGACGAAGAAGAGTGATCCTGGGAAGTTTGCAATACCATGCATAGTCAATGGTGTTGAATTTCCCCATTCAATGTGTGACACAGGAGCATCAGTTAGTATCCTCCCTAGGATCATGGCAGACCAGCTTGGTTTGACCATCGAACCCTCAACGGAATCCTTCACCTTCGTGGATCTTTCAGAGAAACGATCAGGAGGTATCATAAGAGATCTGGAGGTACAGATTGGTAATGCCCTTGTCCCTGTAGATTTTCATGTCCTAGACATCGAGCTTAACTGGAACTCTTCACTTCTGCTTGGAAGATCTTTCCTAGCTACAGTAGGAGCCGTATGTGACATGAACAAAAACAAATTGTGTCTAACGCTCATAGACCCAAACATCCACTACGACCCCATCCGACCTAAGAGAAAGGTCATTAATTCTGTGGATTATGGGAAAGAACTTGGCTTCATTGGCGCATGCCATTGTGGAGCAGGGTATGAATCGGAGTACGAAACAGAGTACTCGGAATCGATCGACACCCCAACCTTTCCATCGATCGATTCCAATGAGTCAACGGTGACCGATGACCGCAACAACACGTCACTCGACGTAATGCACCCAGTTGACCATTTCGCTTCACCTAATCATTGCTACCAACACTTTGCCTTCCAACCTCCAAGCAAGAGAGGATATGATGATTATTCCATAGGCAGTTGGGCAGACAGTGGTTTCCATGAAATTTTTGCAGTTGACACTGTAATTATTTCACCTAATGAGGAACATACCGAGGAATACGATGAGGATTATTGGAAAGAACGTGCAATAGAAATGTCTTTGCAGGATGAAACACTTGAAACACATAAGTTCACCAACACGTTTCCAACATCGTTCGACGCTATGCACCCCACATCGGTCGATACCCACCCTCGTCCAGCAAAACAACCGCTCACATCAATCGACACCCGTAAAGGAACATCGATCGATATTCGCGCCGCAGCGAAAATTCAGGAGCAGAAGAATATTCCCTCCCCAAATAGGTTTATAGATACCTATATAAATAGTTTTGCACCTCCGAAACCACCTACACACATCAGAGCAAACACACAAGCAAATAATATGAACACTCTTCCTTCTACATCAACAGAAAAATCCATGAAGATCAATCATCTCAAGAACACAAGTTCTGCAGAAATTGCTCTGCCATCGATCGATGTAACTGTATCTACATCGATCGATACTACTCTAAACCCTAATCTTTCTATTTCTAAATTGAATGATTATGCAAACATTGATTACGGTTATCTAACACCTGATGAATTTGTTATTTTCAGGGACCCAGATGGCAACGCACGTGCAATGGATGGAAGGATTTTACAAGTGTCCAGAGAGGACATAGCAGACATCCTTCAAGTAGCCAATGGACCTGACAACCTATTCTCACAGCAGCGTGGCACTCCAGACGTCATTCAAACAGATCCTAACAACCACGCAGGAGTCGCCACAACAGACACCAACCCAGATCTATCACGCCAACCAGAAGGGCAAGCATCGATCGACGGTATAACGGAGACATCGATCGACAGGGTAACACCAACGTCGATCGATATGGATGAACCAACGTCGATCGACAGACGCTATGAATGTAGGAACCGCGCTTTCGACATGTACGGAGCCAGAAAGTTCACTTGGGAACAAAGGGACGAGTATGGAGTCTACAGAGATGAGCGTGGACACGCACGAGGCGTAGCTGGTGAGATGATACCTGTCACATAGGACAACATCAGGAAAATACTGGAAAGAGCATCTCTTTTTGAGGAGAGCCACATCTGTCTTCCAGAACATGCCACTTCATTCACACTCACAAGACGGGCACTAGAACTCTATACCAAAGATGAAATCGATGAGATGGTGTTTGGTATTTGTGGAGCTCAGGAGAAACTGGGAGAGGAGCTCAAAACATTGGTGGAAGATACACATCAGCCTTTGGATAGAGGCTACAATGAGCTTTTCAGATGTATGGCAGAAATGAGGACATAAATTGAGAGTTTACGTCAGCAACTTGAGAAGGAAGCTACGATCTCAGCATCGATCGATGCACCACGTGCAACATCGATCGACGTCAGTCTTCCTACAGCTCAGATCCCTGCAGAACCGCAATATTCAACACAACACAGGGATGAATGGGAAGTCTCATACATCGACACGAGGCTAAACGACGTTTACTGCCCTCTCAACAACAACGTGGACTGGCTAAGCACTAAAATCGAGCTACTACAGCAAGATCTGGACACCATTCGCAAGAAGGACCAACAACCAGCCACATCGATCGACATGTGTACCTTCACATCGCTCGACGCCAAAGTCTCAGCCATGAATGAGAGGCTGAGGACTTACGAGGATATGCATGACCGTTTTATATCACCAGTCATGACATATTTAAACAAATTGTCTAGTCAATTACTTCATGCCCAAAAGGATATTGAGAACATTACTAATCAAAGTTTTTTGCAGGCAAAATCAGCATCGATCGACAGGCTAAGAGGACCTTGGATCGATGGCAAGCAACCTGTGGAGTTACTTCCTTACACAGCAGCAGAGGTTGACAAGATCACATCCAAGATCTACACTGATCTAGACACCATGGAGGAACGACTTGACAAACGCTGCGATGACATCTACTTTCCATTCGACAACAAAATCAGTGGACTAGACAACCACGCAGAATGGCTACAAAAAGAAGTCAGAGCCATTCAGAGGCAACTCGCAGCTCAACACCAGATATCAGCAATGATCGACAAGACAAAAGCGAAATTGATCGACGGCAACTCGCCGAGATCGACCAACAAACACATAATCGCATCGATCGACGCCGAGTCTATACCAATCGCCGAGCAGCTGATACAGAAGACGGTAGAGTCAATGCAAAAGGAACTGACAGATCTTTCAGCTTACGCCTATGAAAACATAGGCTGGCACCAGGTATAAGCCTGGGCTCGAGAGCTGTCGGCGAGATTCCTAGTTCTAGTAACCCTAAGACGGCTAAACCTAATTGAGACGCAGCTCGAAATAACAAAAACGGAAAATTACCTAAATTGCTCTAAGTGCTAAGTTTGCTCTGAAAAAGTTCCCTCCCATGCTCCCCGCCTAGGACTCCTTATATACTAGCTCCAAGGTCGGTTTACGCTTTTAATCTTCTGCCCTTAAGCCGTCATAGCATAAAAATGGAGATATTCCATTTTTCCCGATCTTCACAATTATCATCAAAACTTCCGTATTTATCCGCGGAAACTTGACATTTATCCTTTCTTGTAGGCCAAGCGTAAACCATGCTGCGGTTTACGGGCTTTTGGTTAGGAAAATCGTAGGATGGGCCTCGAGTCGTGTTTTAGGTACCTTTGGGCTGTCTTCTGACCCGACACGTTTACTACGAATTTTCCGCGGTTTCTAATCCGCGAAGTTTGATCGATGAGTTAGAATAGCGGAAAACATGGACTGAGCTTGCTACGGTCTTCGGGAGATAGCATTCGAAGATTTGACGAGAATGCATGGATTGATGTCTGTCGATGTTCGGAAGAGCTCAATCGCTACACAGCGACCGAACTTCGGCTCGAGCCCGGTCGCTACGTAGCGACCGAGCGGGACGAGCGCTTGGTTGCTACGTAGTGACCGAGCTCTGGCTCGAGCTCGGTCGCTACGTAGCGACCGAGCAGGACGATCGCTCGGTCGCTACGTAGCGACCGAGCTTGGCCGGGCTCGGTCGCTACGTAGTGACCGAGCGGGACGATCGCTCGGTCGCTACGTAGCGACTGAGCTTTGGCTCGAGCTCGGTCGCTACGTAGCGACCGAGCGGGACGAGCGCTTGGTCGCTGCGTAGCGACCGAGCTTTGGCTCGAGCTCGGTCGCTACGTAGCGACCGAGCTTGGCTCGGGTTTGGTTGCTGCATAGCGACCGGATGGCGTGTATGCGCGGTGACCGAGCTTGGTTTGTTTGGTTTGAATCTCAAAGGATACTTCTTCGTAAAAACTTCGTATTGGTTATTTATTTACGAAAATTACATCTTTTCTTTTACTATCTCTTTCGGAAATACGATCTCCGAGGATTTTCGGGTGGTAATTCCGTCGTAACCGTTTTTGACCCCAACAGTTAGCCCCCCAGCCCGTTAGGATCATGCATCGTAGAATCCTAGCGTGCGGTTAGGCATGTTTGGCAAGTTAGGCGTGATGGATGGAATTAATATCCGAAAGTCCGAGCTTAAATAGTAAATCCTCATGCCTATAAAAAGGGAGGTAACTTGTTTCTAGATTTTCATTTCATTATCTTCTCAAAGTTTAAGAGTGAAAAGATTCTTTCAACTTTCTCTCTCTCTATCATTGAGACTTTTTCCTTTTCCTCCTTGTCAAGAATGTGTCAAGGGATTTCGGCAAACGCTCGGCCTACTATTTTCAATCGCGGAACCGTCCGTCACGGACGCGGTGAGTTTTTCCGAGAGATCGAGTTCGTGGCACACTCCGTTGACCCTGCCGAGGTCGACGCATATTGGGTGGCTATGTGCAACGTGGAAGAACCGCCTCCTGAGCCGTGGGTTCCCATGAGGCCTTTTTCGGAAAGGGTCGTTGGGAGACCGAGCAGGTGTACCCTTCCGTTCCTTGGAACTGTACGAAGCTTCTGTGACGTTCCGGAAAACGTGGATTTTCGATTACCCCTCGAGGGGGAGAGAGCTGACGAACCTCCCGAAGGATTTTTTACTTTGTACGAGGAGCATCTGATGCGTGCTCGCCTGTGGTTTCCCATTCCGTTGGTTATAGTAGAGTTTCTGAACTATTTGGAAGTTTCGATAAGTCAGATTTCTCCCCGCGGTATAAAGCATCTTGTCGGGTTGCTAGTCTTGGGATATGAGCAAGGCTTGGAGCTCACTGCTGATTATCTCGAAGCTTTCCTTACCCTGTCTCGAGTTGGGACCGATCGTCTGTATGGTTTAAGGTCGCGTACTCATATGGAAGTCCTGAAGGGGTTCCCTCAGGGCGGTTGTGGATGGAAGAGTTATTTTTTCTACGTTAGATTGGACCAAGCCTCGGTCGCCGTGGAGTGCCTTCCCACGTTTAGGCGACTGTGGGGGGCAGGAGGTAACGTGCTGAATGATCACTCGTTGCTTTTCTTACTACCCGTTTTTTTTTATTCTTCCATATATGTACTACGTTCATTTTGCAGTACACAACCCCATTCCTCCTTTTCCAGAAGATTTGTGCATCGTCCGAGACCTTCTCCGTGGTGGTCTGCTGTTTTGGGGTCATTTTTCTCCCGAGAGGGTCCGTGCGGCGGTCGAGGCTCATTGATCTCGTTTCAGCTCATCAATTGATAATGTTATAGAGGCTTCTTTTGAAGATACCTCCTTGTCCGCTGTCTATGCCACTGGGCGGAGCAGTGGTCGAGGGTCGCTTGACGCTGAGGAAGATGGAGAGCCGACTGTAGAGGATCCTGTTTGGATGGACTGATCCTTTGTATTGATGGTTGAATTTGATTATCGTTTTATCTGTTTTCGGCCGAGTGTGACCTTTTGAATTTGGATTTTGCTTAGGCCTAGATGGCCGTGTTTGTATTTACCGGGACTGGCCGTTGGTGGCTTCGAATCCCCTTGCCGCTTTACGCGGTTATTTATATGATGAATGTTTCGTTTTTTCGAGTTTTTCCCGAGTAGGTTCGAAGTAAATATGAGTTGTCGTCTCATATTCAATTCCGATGAGACGTCCAATCTGTTGGTTCGTTCGTGATTTTCGTAAGAATTACCCATCTTTACGATTTTCGAGAACATTGAGATACGAACGGAGAGACATGGTTTAGGATCTCGTATCTTTTAGATATCATGCCTTGAGATGTTTGAGACCAGAGCGTTGGGTTTAGGGCAAGACCTAGGTTTACTTTCGGTTAAGGTTTGTGCGGTGACTAGCCGGCTATCGTTTTTCCTGTTGCGATTTCTTCCTGACTCGCACCAATTTAAAGTCCGCGATATGTTCTCGGCTTATATGACTTGTATGGTACGAATCGAGCATCTTCTCAGAGTCAACTGGAAGTTCTAGACCAAAATTTCGGATTTTTGTTGTAGCGCGCTTTCGTCCTTGTGTTGGACGTTTTTGAAGATCAAAAGAGTGATCGAATTGCGTTTGTTTAAGACGGGTGGCGTGTTCGTCGGTGCCAATCGACGAACGGGGTGTAAGGTTTTGGTTGTCGCGTTCGGACAATTTGTTAGTATTATCCTCGAATTTTAACTTTTGCCACGTCTCGCAGTTATTTCGAGGATTGTACATGTATTTTTGAGTGTTTGAAAGATGATGATTTTTGGGCCGGATGAGGCCGCAGACAAGAGTCTTAATGTTTCCTGGCGTGTCCTGAAAGTTTCTTTTGTGTTTTACTGAAGCGTAAGCGTTTTCGATAAAAAGGACAACGTATATTGTAGTAAAAGTTTTTGAAGTTTCTAAAAACTCGATTACAATAATGAAGATTTTTCTAAGTGGGAGTATACGAGTATACGCACCCACTCCCCCCCCCCTTTTTAGAGAGGGGGATAGCTGAACTCGTCTTTTGACGAGCTGCCTACGTACCCCTTTCGAGGATCAAGCCATCTCGTAGTTCTGTTTCATGCCGCGAGTGTTCTTACTCGGCGGTAGATGTCGCGATGTCCGCCTTGACCGTGTCGATCGTGGCTGGGTCAACGCTATTTTCCGGATGTTCCGGTTGAGTTGTAGCGTGGGCTTCGGACTTGTGTCGAGCTTCGACGTCCGATGCGTTTGCGTCGGTAGACGATTTTAATTCGTCTTTTCCCGAGGCGCTTTTGGCCGAAGATCGGTCTATCTTCGTGCGCTTGCCGTTTACAGCTGCAGAAGTCGTGATTTGCCTTAACTTGTGTTCTATGAGGAAGCATAGCCGCGACTGTTTTTGGCATCCTCAGATGGCCGCGACTCCGCTTGGCGTTGGGAATTTGAGACCCAGGTGGTAGGTTGACGGAACTGCCTGCATGGCGTTGAGCCATGGGGTTCCCATGATCACGTTGTAGATAGCGGGATGATCGACTACCGCGAACTCGACGATTTTCGTGATCTCCTTGGCCATGACTGGCAATTGGATCGATCCAAGAGTCATCGATACTTCGCCTGAAAAACCCGTGAGTGGTATACATGGGATCAACCTATCAACTACACACTTGCCTTGAACCGTATGAAGTAACCAAAGCTGATTTCCAACACTAAACCTGACATAACCGCTTGTCTTGGGGCTTGGTATACATGGGATCAGATTCTTCAGACAAGTCTGGAAGGTAACGCCTGGTTTAGATTATTTATCACATTTTCTCTCTCTAGATTTCGACCCTAGATTAGTTAGTGAGTATAAAAAAAAAAAAAAAAAAATTAAAATAAAAAAAATAAAAAAATAAAAAAAATAAATAAATAAGATCTATTGTTTAATTAGGATGAGTCTGAACAGGACTTGGTGGCTAAAACCATTAAGGCTTGATTCACAAAGACTCAAATAAAAGAGTTCGAAACGAGACTTGGAGGCGGCAATCTTCAAGGCTCGCTTTCGCAAAGAACTCTTGGATATAGGTCAAAAAGAAGTGAACAGAACTTGGTGGCAACCACCAATAAGTAATGATTCATGGAAGCCTGTCCAATCTTGGTCACTGATCCTGCAATGGAAGCAGACTTTGACTCAAAAGAGAAATTTAGAGAGAGAGAAACTAGGAACTAACTTTTACCTGCAGCTCCAGATACCTGTCTGAAATCCTTGCATCCTGTGATCGATACTCCCAAGGTAAAGCATTCACTTTATATTTATGCTAAGAAATGAAATCAGTAGAGGGGATGTCAGACGTGAATTGATGAGTTGTGTTATGTTAGAAATGGTTGCTAAACTAGGATATTGCATAGTCTGCTTTTGTGATTAAGACTTTTTAAATGTGGTTGCAAAATTGTTGAGGAAAGATTTCTATGATTTAAAAATCTTAAGTTCCCAAATACATTCAAACCTCTTTCAGACAGACTGCCTGTATGTTTTGCTTGAGGACAAGCAAAAGGGTAAGTCTGGGGGAGTTGATATACCTTGGATTTGACCCATTTTTATCCATGGTATATAAGTATTTTACTATATATATATCTATGTTTTCTACTCTTCTAGGTATGTTTTCAGGTTCAGGTGCATTTCGTAGTAAAGCTATGACTTTGGAGCATTTTGGAGCATAAAGGACATTTCACCCGAGCTGACCACTTAGAGGTCGACGAGAGGAAGAATAATCGATCGATGCGCATCAGTGCTGACGATCGATATCAGGAAATGCTTCGACAGATGATGATTAATATCGATCGATGTACACAGGTACCATCGATCGATGTCGAGACACCAGACGCGACATTTTGGATTCAGCAGACTTAAAAACCAAGGCCAAACCAAATTACCAAAATGCCCTGACGAGTTTTTAACCTAGTAGAATATATACTGCAAGTGTTTTGACGACAGAAAGAACATAGCTTTTTCTAGACCTAGTTTTGTTACAAGTTTCATTTGGGAGAGAAGATCACTTGTGATTGGAACTCCTTGTTTCTATTTCTTTTCATCTATTCTATGAGTTTCTATTTATCTATTGATATGAATTGCTTTGCTATGTCTGAGTAGTTCAACTGTTAGATCCAAGGTTCATATAGGTTTGTGGGATTAGCCCCAAACTATAGATCTGCCTTGTCGTGATATTCATGATAGATTTGTATTCATTTCTTGTTTTAGCCTTGCTAACTAGAACTTGATCATAGGATTGCATATTCAAGCACCCTTGTTATCCCATCCTGACATCTATCTATCATATTAGGATTGCTATAGAGGGCTAACCACCAATTTAGAATCTTAGTAGGGCATTTCATACTCGCGCATAGGCCTGGCTAGAACCCGTCGATCGATGTCCTCAACTGACAATCGATCGATGTTGGCAAAGGTGTATCGGTCGACGTCTTAATAGACTATTGATCGCCACTCTCTTGTGTCTGCATCTAACCGGTGAGACACGAGATCTAGTCTGTTAACCAGTGGTACATGCGACAACTGATCACTGAGGTAAGCGAATGAGCTCTAATATATCATGCATGCAACCGTTAGGCATCTATAGGTATTATAATCTCCAACAATTGAATAGTGGCCCTGCATCTAATATCATTTCCAACCAAGTTACATTTATATTTACTCGCTTGTTACTATTGCTATTTTATTAAAACATTTACAACCTTTAGAATTAATAAACACTAGATTTAATTATTCCCTAGCTCCTTGTGGATTCGATCCCTAAGTACTACATCTGAACCTCTTTTGATGAGAGTAACACTCCTTAGGGTAATTTGAGTGGTATCATGGACGAAGTAAGAGCTAAGTTAGATGTGGTGCACGAGCTTCTTAGGAAGCAAGTCTGTTTAGCTGAAGGAGAAGTAGCAGATACGGAAGGAGAAGAAAATCTGAACTACATCGGAGGTACCAGATTCCAAAAATTTGGAAACCAGGGCGGAAACAGAAACTTCTTTGGAAATGGTCAAAGAAGTAACCAGAGTTCACAAGTTTAAAAACCCTTCAACAACAGCAAAAGCTACTCGAACTCCTACTACCAGAATCCACCACCCCAGCCTCAGGAAAGCAAGATCGAAGAAATGCTTGATCGAGTACTGTTGGGACATCAACAAATCACCGTGGATTTCAACGGTAAAATAGACTGCGCCTACAACAATCTGAACACCAAAATTGAGACCTTAGGGACTAAGGTGAGAAAACTTGAAACGCATGTGATTCAGACTGGCGAAACTATAAAGAGGCAAGAAGCTTTCGCTAGAGAGGCAGGAGCTGACAAAGAAAAACACCAGGTAAATGCCATCATAGATGATGATTTCTGACAAGTGGTGAGACATGAAAAGCTTGAGGAAGGAGACTTTAAAATCGAAAGATCCATGAGTCTCGGCGGATCCCAATGGTGTCGACCGATGTCGATGAACTCGCATCGATCAACAGACCATGACGAAGATCGATGGACGGATTACTCCAGTCATCGATCGACGACGTCCGCTAAATCGACTGAATATAATGCAGTTCGAATTCTAACTTATGAAGAATTCGCAGCTAAGCATCCTCACCCACCCTCCCCTTTCTATGATAAAATCGATCGATCGGTTGACCCAACCATCGATCGACAGAGTGAGTCCGACGTCGATCGTCACAACACACCTCCCATCGATCGACATGCACCTCTGACATACCGAGTGCGGTTACCCTCAATCGATAATGACTATATCAACGCACTCAAACCACCACCTAAACCAATAGATAGCCCACCCGAACCAAAACCCAACCCTTTAAATAGTTCACCAGAACCAGTTCAAGAAGATCAGGAAACTGAAGGGAGAAGGTTAAGGAAAAGAAAAGAGAAAATTCCTAAGAACCTTAAGAGGGAAGCTAACGATAAGGAGATGGATGGTTTCACTAAAAGAATCCTCAGAATCCCAATCGAAAAATCTTTTGATGAAGCTTACTTCACACACAGGTTGTGGATGTTCTTTAGAGAAACAAAGTTACTGAGGAGGATATTAGGAGAATGTTTGATCAAGTCAGAGGGAAGATGAGACACAAGATCACATTGTCGAAGAAGAGTGATCCTGGGAAGTTTGCAATACCATGCGTAGTCAAGGGTGTTGAATTTCCCCATTAAATGTGTGACACAGGAGCATCAGTTAGTATCCTCCCTAGGATCATGGCAGACCATCTTGGTTTGACCATCGAACCTTCAACAGAATACTTCACCTTCGTGGATCTTTCAGAAAAACGATCAGGAGGTATCATAAGAGATATGGAGGTACAGATTGGTAATGCCCTTGTCCTGGCAGATTTTCATGTCCTGGACATCAAACTTAACTGGAACTCTTCACTTCTGCTTGGAAGATCTTTCCTAGCTACAGTAGGAGCTGTATGTGACATGACCAAAAACAAATTGTGTCTGACGCTGATAGACCCCAACATCCACTACGACCCTATCCGACCTAAGAGAAAAATTATTAATTCTATGGATTACAGGAAAGAACTTGGCTTCATTGGCGCATGCCATTGTGGAGCAGAGTATGAATCAGAGTACGAAACAGAGTACTCGGAATCGATCGACACCCACACCTTTCCATCGATCGATTCCAATGAGTCAACGGTGACCGATGACCGTAACAACACGTCACTCGACGTTGATCAGCCGGTTGACCATTTCGCTCTACCTAATCATTGTTACCCACACTTTGTCTTCCAACCTCCAAGCAAGAGAGGACGTGATGATTATTCCATAGGCAGTTGGGCAGACAGTGGTTTCCATGAAAGTTTTTCAGTTGACACTGTAATAACTTCACCTAACAAGGAACATACAGAGGAATACGATGAGGATTAATGGAAGGAACGTGCAATAGAAATGTCTTTGCAGGATGAAAGATTTGAAACACATAAGTTCACCAACACGTTTCCAACATCGTTCGACGAAGTGCACTCCACATCGGTCGATACCCACCCTCTTCCAGCAAAACAACCGCTCACATCGATCGACACCCATACAGGAACATCGATCGATATTCGCGCCGCAACAAAAATCCAGGAGCAGGAGAAAATTCCCTCTCCAACTAGGTTTATATATACCTATATAAAACATTTTGCACCCCTGAAACCACCTCCACACACCAGAGCAGACACACAAGCAGAAAAGATGAACACTCTTCCGTCTACATCAATAGGAAAATTCATGAAGAGCAATCATCTCAAGAACACAAGTTATGCAGAAATTATTCTGCCCTCGATCGATGCATCTGTATCAACATCGATCATACTACTCTTAAACCTAAACTTTCTATTTCTAAATTGAATGATAATGCAAACATTGATTACGGTTTTCTAACACCTGATGAATTTGGTATTTTCAGGGACACATATGGCAATGCACGTGCAATAGATGGAAGGATCTTACAAGTGTCTAGAGAGGACATAGCAGCTATCCTTCAAGTGGCCAATGGACCTGACAACCTATTCTCACAGCAACGTGGTACTCGAGACGTCATTCAAACCGATCCAAACTAACACGTAGGAGTCGCCGCAACAGAAATCAATCCAGATCTATCATGCCAACCAAAAGGCCAAGCATCGATCGACGGAACAAGTCAGACATCGGTCGACACGATAACACCAACGTCGACCGATAAGGATGACCCGACGTCGATCGACAGACGTTATGAATTTGGATACCGCGCTTTTGACATGTACGGAGCCAGAAAGTTCACTTGGGAACGAAGGGACGAGTATGGAGTCTACAGAGATGAGTGTGGACACCCACGAAGCGTAGCTGGTGAGATGATACCTGTCACAAAGGACGACATCAGGAAAGTACTGGAAATAGCATCTCTTTTTGAAGAGAGCCACATCTGTCTTCCAGAACAAGCCACTTCCTTCACACTCACAAGACTGGCACCAGAACTCTACACCAAAGATGAAATCAATGAGATGGTGTAATAACCCTCACGAGCCAATAAATTTTTGGTCGAAAAATATCCTGCTCGACCAGTTTTTAGTTGGTTCGACCATGATTAATAAAAATAAAAATCGACCTGGTAGATTAATTTCTCGACGGGATTGCCTTGTGGTCGAAAGACTTTCACTTGATAGTTTGGCCGAGTCCTAAATATTTTGTTCGAATTTTTATTAAGCTGGACGAGACTTTCCGATAACAAGATGAGACACAAAGACAAGGAATATTTGGTTGAAAATTATTTAAAATTATCAATCAACTGCCTAATTAATTTTGGACCAGACTCATGTCTTCCACCAGCCTGCTTGTTCAGTATTCAGTCACTTGACTTGCACCTGCCTGCTTACTTAGCTTCTTCAGTAAATGGCACATGACAATCACAAGCTGCCTGTGTGCTTGCTTCCTCCTTTAATTATTTATGATTGGCTGGAAACTGCTTCATGGGAGGGAAATGACAGTATGGTGTTGATGATGAAACAGGTTGCCAGCTGTCTGCTCTCAGCCAAGCTTGGTTATGAGCTAAACCCTCATATGAAGTAACCTCAGGTTGTATTAAACTCTTCTCCAGCTGCTTCCCACGTTTTTAAACCTACAGAAAAACCTAGAGAATTTCAGAGAGAAAGAGAGAAAGAAGAACAGAAAAATCAGTGAGAAAAATCAGGAAAATAAATCAAGAAAAAATTGGTGGTGATCTAATCTTCAACCCTAGCTCAGTTTGGTTCTTGAGAAAGATCAGAAGGTGAGATTTTTAAATAAAACCCTAGACCTAGTTGAGTTCAGATCATGATCAGACCTTGATCTTTCTCTTTGATCAGTCCAGCCACAAGCTTACCTTGGAGAAGAGGATTAGCTGAGGCCATCTAGTCCTTTGGTTTGTCTTGGTAAGCTTTGGTCTCCTAGCCTCAGTCAGTATCTGAACAGAACAGTTCATGGCTACCTTAGATGTTGGTCGGATCAGTTGTATAAGTTATGATACAGTTCAGTTCTTGTTTAGTTTCGGTTTGAATTCATCTCTTAAAACAGTTTGCTAAGCTGTTATGGATTGATTGGACTTAAACCAAACTGAACTCAGTCTGATCTTGTCCTGAACTGTTGTTAACTGAATACAACCGAACTGATCTGATCTGGTATGAGAGGAACCGAGCTTGAACTGAATTGATTTAAGTAGTTTAGCTTGAACCGAACTGTCAGATTGTTGATGTTCTGAACCAAACTTTGCTCTGTTTTGATCAGCTAAGGTGTGGAGCTTTGCTAGTCCCATCCTGTCCTTTCAGCCTTGTTCAAGAGGAACTCAAGTCTTGTCCAAGCCAGTTTCAAGACTGTTCTTTAGGTACATGATTGACTTTAAATTGTAGTATCTCAATTAAATAGTAAAGTCTTTGAATCCTTTAAGAAGTGTATGGTGTTTACTTAGTGTAAACACTTACACTTGAAGATTAATCAAAAGGTTAAAGTGAGGTTAATCATAATCATAGTACTTGTTCTCAAGTACTAATCTTAATTATGAAATAATCATGGTTTTGATTATGAATTAATCTTGATTTAATTGAGAATTAATCTGAGATTAAATAAGGAGTAATCATGATTAATTTAGTACTAATCTTGGATTAATTGAAGATAAATATAAGATTAATTAAGGATTAATCTAGGATTAATTAAGAGTTAATTACGATTAATTAAGGATTAAATATGGATTAGTTTTGGAATAATTATGGAAGTAAAATCATGTGAAGTCTTGTTATATTCACTATCCCTAAAGCCCCCGCATTACCGTGACTTGGTCCTGCGAACGGAACAAGGTCATGAAAACACGATGATGGGGTAGCTCCCTGGAGACCGTGTACTGCATGACGATGCAGTGTCGGATTGTTCATACCGGACATTCGACAATGATGGTGATGCTAACTCACTAGTCTCGGTTAGCCTTAGTGGTTTCTCGGGTCTAGTATATATATTGTATTATATGAGTATGGTAACGGGCGGGTGTTGTGGAAGTGATGTTTAAAATAAGAATTCACAATGATGATCGATATTAAAGTATACTAGTACTTGCATGATCATGTATATGCATTTGATAACTGTTTCGTTTATTATTGATTGTGTTGTGATTCTAGATTCACTGAGTAAATTAGTTGCTCATGACTCATTCGTGTGTGCAGGTAACCCTTAGGCGGGAGACACTTTACTTTTTGGACGGCAGGAACGGCCAACCAGCGGTAGTATTTTGTTGTCCTTGCAACGTACCTTTTGATGTTTATTTACTTAAAACGTTGTTGGGCAATAGGCCATAGGATAAAACTATAACACTTTGTAAGATGTTTAAAGTAAATAAATAATGTATAAAAGATGTTTATAAATCACGAGTTCTCATATGATATTAGTCCTTGTCTGGGACGAACTAACTATCGAATATTGCTTTATCGGGTTGAAAAGCCTGTTGGGGTCAAAAACGGTTACGACAAATTTAACATTCAAAACGTCCGAAGAAGAAAATAAGAGTTTCTCCGAAGAATACTTTTCGAAATAGATTCTTCCTTACGAAAAAGCTTGGCGGAAGAAAGAATCGAGATGTCCGATGAAAGCTCGAAACAGGTCGTTACGCAGCGACCGAACGTCCGTCCCGCTCGGTCGCTACGTAGCGACCGAACTCAAGCCAAGGCTCGGTCGCTACGTAGCGACCGAGCGACCGTCCCGCTCGGTCGCTACGTAGCGACCGAGCTCAGCCAAGCTCGGTCGCTACGTAGCGACCGAGCGATCGTCCCGCTCGGTCGCTACGTAGCGACCGAGCGGTCATCCCGTTCGGTCGCTACGTAGCGACCGAGCTCAGCCAAGCTCGGTCGCTACGTAGCGACCGAGCTCAGCCAAGCTCGGTCGCTACGTAGCGACCGAGCACTCGTTTCGCTTGGTCGCTACATAGCGACCGGGCCCGAGCCAAAGTTCGGTCACGGTGTAGCGATTGAACCTTTCCGAACATCGATACGACACCAGTCCTTGCATTCTCGTCAAACCTTCGAATGCTATCTCCCGAAGACCGTAACAAGCTCAGTCCATGTTTCCCGCTATTCTAATTCATCGGTCAAACTTCGCGGATTAGAAACCGCGGAAAACTCGTAGTAAACGTGTCGAGTCGGAAGACGGCCCAAAGGGACCTAAAACACGACTCGAGGCCCATCCTACGATTTTTCCTAACCAAAAGCCCGTGAACCACAGCATGGTTCACGCTTGGCCCACGAGGAAGGATAAATGTCAAGTTTCCGCGGATAAATACGGAAGTTTTGAAGATAATTGTGAAGATTGGGAAAAACGGAATATCTCCATTTTTATGCTATGACGGCTTAAGGGCAGAAGAGTAAAAGCGTAAATCGACCTTGGAGCTAGTATATAAGGAGTCCTAGGCGAGGAGCAGAAGGGAGGACTTTTCAGAGCAAACTTAGCACTTAGAGCGATCTAGGCAACTTTCCGTTTTTGTTATTTCGAGCTGCGACTCAATTAGGTTTAGCCGTCTTAGGGTTGCTAGAACTAGGAATCTCGCCGACAGCTCTCGAGCCCAGGCTTATACCTTGTTGTAACGCTCATACGCAGATTCGGAATAAGATCTACTTTGCTCTCTTTTTTGATTTCTTATTTTTATCGTTGTCATTCTCGTGTTCTGATTGCTTGACGTGTGGTAATTAAAAGATATCCGGGTCCTCTGGGAAGTTAGGGTTTTCCTAGTTTCCTTATTTAAACGGAAATCGACAGTGCGAATTTTGGTTCCCACAGTTTGGCGCTAGAAGGAGGGGGACTTACGGATCAATCTAACCCGCAAAAGCCACTCAACGATCAGGAACGGTATGCAAGATTCGACGTGCGCGAACGTCATCTCATTCAAGGGGGGAGAAACAATCGATCGAGCCAAACCTCGAAACGATCTCCTTGTTATCGAGTTGACGATTCGAGATATCGACGTCGCTAGAGTGCTAATCGATACCGGAAGCTCGGCCGATATCATCTTCAAAGACACTCTCGAAAAGATGGGAATCAGTCAATCCGAAATCGCAAAATGCCCAAGCCCACTGCTAGGACTTTCGGGGGAAACAACCATGGCCTATGGATCGATTAGACTCGCTGTCAAAGCCGGAACCGTGACAAACATCACAGAGTTTCTAGTCGTTGACCGCCCCGCATCTTACAACGTTATCATGGGGACGCCATGGCTGAACACCATGCGCGCAATCCCATCAACCTACCATCTTTGCCTCAAATTCCCGACCCCTAACGGAGTCGAGGTAATCTGGGGAAATCCAAGAGTTTCACAGGTTTGTTTCGCCGCGGAACTAAAACGAAAGAGACCGATCCTCGAAATTACTCCTAAGAAAGCGGAGAAAAAGACCTCCAACAAAGATACGCGAAGTCAGGATTCAGCGGAATTCTTCTGGCAATCTCGTATCTTCGCAGCTCTAGACGAAAAAAGCGAGCCAACTTGTGAACCCGTGGTAACGATCTGTCTCGACGAAGCCTTCCCAGAACGCTGCGTCGAGATTGGAGCCAGTCTCCACGAGCCTTTAAGGACAGAACTCATAACCTGTCTTAAAAGAACCTTAATACTTTCGCATGGGCTGCGGAAGATATGCCAGGAATCGACATTAACATAACATGTCACGAGCTGAATATCGACCCAACATTCAAACCCGTCAAACAGAAAAGACGGAAGCTGGGACCCGAACGTGCTACCGCAGTAAACGATGAGGTCGAAAAACTGCTTAAAGTTGGGTCGATAACGGAAGTAAGATACCCGGACTGGCTCGCCAACCCCGTAGTAGTCAAAAAGAAAAACGGGAAGTGGCGAGTTTGCGTAGATTTTACCGACCTAAACAAGGCATGTCCAAAGGATAGCTTCCCTCTACCACATATCGATCGATTGGTAGAAGCAACGGCGGGCAACGAACTCTTATCCTTCATGGATGCTTTCTCAGGCTATAATCAAATTAGGATGAATCCCGACGATCGTGAGAAGACTGCGTTCATTACCGATCGCGGAACCTATTGCTATGAGGTAATGCCCTTCGGCCTCAAAAACGCTGGAGCAACTTACCAACGACTCGTGAACCGAATGTTCTCCAAACAACTCGGAAAAACGATGGAAGTTTATATCGACGACATGCTTGTCAAATCCCTCAAAGCAAGAGATCACGTGTCACATCTCGAAGAATGTTTTGCACAACTAAACTCCTATAACATGAAGCTCAACCCGACGAAATGTAGATTCGCCGTGGCATCAGGAGAATTCCTCGGCTACTTGGTCACCAACCGCGGTATCGAAGCAAATCCAAAACAGATCAACGCTCTAATCGAGATGGCTTCGCCGAAGAATAAACGGGAAGTCCAAAGACTGACCGGCAGAATCGCAGCACTTAACCGATTTATTTCACGATCAACAGATAAGTGCCTGCCCTTCTACGACGTCCTGCGAGGAAATAAAAAATTCGAATGGACGGAAGAGTGCGAAAACGCCTTCCAACAGCTGAAGCGTTATTTAGCTACTCCTCCAGTCCTCGCAAAACCCGTGGAAGGGGAGCCTTTATTCTTGTACATCGCGGTATCGGCAACAGCCGTAAGCGGAGTCCTGATCAGGGAAGAACGCGGGGAGCAGAAACCTATTTTTTACATAAGCAAAACCTTGCTGGATGCCGAATCTAGGTATCCGTTGATGGAAAAATTGGCATGCGCGGTCGTAACATCGGCCCGAAAACTACGACCATATTTCCAATCCCACACGATTGTTATCCTCACGACTTTTCCCTTACGGACAATTTTGCATAGCCCAAGTCAATCAGGCCGATTGGCTAAGTGGGCGGTCGAGTTGAGCGAGTATGACATCGAATACCGACCAAGGACGAGCGCAAAATCACAAGTGCTCGCGGACTTTTTGGTCGAACTTCCAACGGGAGCAATAACCAACGAGGAACCAAATTCCACCTGGCTCCTCCACGTCGACGGATCCTCATCCAAGCAAGGATCGGGTATCGGGATCCGTCTCACATCTCCAACGAGCGAGATCCTGGAACAATCGTTCAGACTGGAATTCCATGCCTCAAACAACGAGGCCGAATACGAAGCATTGATCGCAGGTCTACGTTTGGCTCACGGCTTAAAAATACGTAATCTCCACGCTTACTGCGACTCCCAGTTAGTGGCCAGTCAATTCAGCGGAGAATATGAAGCCAGAGACGAACGGATGGACGCGTACCTCAAACTGGTCCAAGGTCTAGCTCAAGACTTCGACTGTTTCGCCCTTACCCGGATCCCCCGTTCCGAGAATGTCCAGGCGGACGCCCTCGCGGCCTTAGCATCAAGTTCCGATCCAGGACTCAAAAGGGTAATTCCGGTCGAATTCATCGAACATCCGAGTATCGGACCGCCAGTCGTTGTCAATCTCATAGAGGGTCAAGACGACGAGGAAGAAGAGATTACGATACCACCACCATCGGAGCAATCCGATTACGGTTGTGATACCCCATGGCTTCAGACGATTCGAGACTACATTATCGACGGGCAACTGCCCGCCGAAAAATGGTCAGCTCGCAAGATCCGAACACAGGCCGCACGCTACGTAACAGTGGACGGCGAAATCTACAAGTGGAGATTCTCCGGACCGCTCCTGACGTGCCTGGAAGGAGAAAAGGCGAGGAAAGTAATGGAGGAAATACATTCCGGCTCATGCGGCAACCATTCCGGCGGAAGATCACTAGCCGTGAAAATCAAACGCCACGGATACTATTGGCCAACAATGATCGGAGATTGCGAAAAATTCGCACGAAAATGCGAAAAATGCCAAAGGCATGCGCCAACTATCCGACAACCGGCCGAAGTTCTTTCCTCCATCACGTCGCCTTATCCCTTTATGCGCTGGGCCATGGATATTGTCGGACCTCTGCATAATTCAAAGCAAAAGCGTTTCCTTCTAGTCCTTACCGATTTCTTCTCAAAATGGGTAGAGGCGGACTCGTACGCGAGTATAAAAGACGTCCAAGTCGAGAATTTCGTATGGAGAAACATCATCTGTAGGCATGGAGTTCCTTACGAAATCGTAACCGATAACGGGTCTCAATTCATTTCCACCCGATTCGAGGCATTCTGCGAAAAGTGGAAGATACGACTCAACAAGTCAACTCCCAGATATCCGCAGTGCAACGGACAGGCTGAAACAATCAACAAGACCATTCTCGACGGACTGAAGAAACGCTTGGAGGCCAAAAAAGGTAGATGGGCCGACGAACTCGAGGGAGTCCTCTGGTCTCACCGTACCACCCCAAGGCGAGCAACGGGAGAAACTCCCTTCGCCTTGGTATACGGCGCGGAGTGCATGATTCCCGCGGAAGTAGAATTTCCCGGTGTTCGAAGAAGGTTCTTACCCGAACGAGAGGAACTCAACAATGCTATGCTCTTGGACGATCTCGACCTCATTAACGAACGCCGGGATCGAGCGCTCATCCGAATTCAAAACTACCAGCACGCCGCTGCGAGATACTATAACTCCAACGTACGGAACCGTAGGTTCAATCAGGGAGATCTGGTCCTTCGCAAAGTCTTCCAAAACACCGCTGAACGAAACGCGGGAAAACTCGGAGCAAACTGGGAAGGTCCCTATAAAATCGAAAAAGTCGTCCGACCAGGTTCTTACGAAATAGCCAACATGCAGGGCATAAAAATCCCTAGAACCTGGAATGCGATGCATCTCAAAAAATACTATCACTAAACAAACCAACTCGCAATCACTGAACTACGAGACGGCTTGATCTCCGCAAGGAGTACGTAGGCAGTTTGCCGAAAGGCAAATTCAGCTGTCCCCCCTCATTAAAAAGGGGGGGAGTGGGTACGTATACTCGTATACTCCCACAAAATCGAAAAACTTCTTACCGCACTTTTGGTGTTTTCGACTTATCAAAACATCCTCACCCGCGAAATCGCAACAAGGTCTTCGGAAATTAGTCGGCCGCTTGGGAGAATCAAACCTTTAGCATCGCGAGACGTCGCAAAAGATGCCTCAAAGTTGGTTGCTTCCGAGCAAACGAAATCTCCGCAAAAAGACACATATATGCACACATTAACATTTATTTTGCGCAAATTAATCAAAACAACGGCACACGCCACCAAGTCCGATGCTGATCACATCGAACTCACAAACGTCCTAAACAGACATAGCCATCTCATGGAGATGACTCTCTTACATCCGACACAAGGATAATAGCGCTATAAAAGAAATCCGAAATTTTGGTCTAGCACTTCCGGTCTCCGGAGAGATGCTCGATTCGTATCAAACAAGTCGTATAAGCCGAGAACTTTTCGCGGACTTTACATCGATACGAATCAGGAAGAAATCGCGACAGGAAAAACGATAGCCGGTTAGTCACCGCACAATCCTTAAACCGAAAGTAAACCTAGGTCTTGCCCTAAACCCAGCGCACTGGTATCTAACATCTCAAAGGCATGATATCGAAAGATAAGAGATTCTTAAACCACGCCTCTATGTTTACATTCGACACCTTCAGCACCCCCGCAGAGTTCACATCTCGCGGAAGAACTCTCGAAACAGGTCTCGAATAAAACATTTCACAATCGAAGAAGGATATGAGACGACAACTCATCACCTTCCTCCCCACTATTCACAAATTCATAAAAAAGCGTTATCCGATTATCATACTATAAAGCCGCAGAGCGGCAGGGATTCAAAGCCACACACGGCCAGTCCCGAAATACAAACAAGGCCATTCAAGGCCGAAACATAAAGACATAAAAAAAAAACAACAAATCTCTCGCAAGAGATCTAACCCAAGTCACCCTCAGAACTTACGCCCCCTCTTCACCCGCCGCCTCGTCCGAGCCTGGAGCCGCGTCGCTTCCGTTCTCTCCGACCATCGGATCTTTCCCCTCTGGGTCTTCTGAACACGTCGGAAGAAAGCAAGCGGATTTTAGGTCGGCCAGGATGAGACCGAAATCGCCATCCTCGGCCGCCATATCTCCCTTGCAGCCGGACAGTCGGGCCTCTTCGGCCTCCAAGGTCGGGGGAGTCTCACTTTGGAACGACCGAACCACAGCCATCCCGCCCTCAATCATCGCCAAAGCGAAATCCTTGCTCCGGATACACTCGAGGGAACCTAGGGAAGCAGAAATCTTCGCCAAGCGAGCCTGAAACTCCGCGCGAAGGGCATCCGTAGCCTCTTGGATCCCGCGGCGCGCTAGTCCAGCGTCACTCTCGACCTGGCGCTGGAGTTGACGCACCTCCGAGGATTTGGCCTTCCTGACCTTCTTTTCTTTAAGCAAGGAACTCGCCGTCTTCCCGAGGTCCCTCTCAAGCTCTCCTATCGCAACCTCGAGCTTCGACACTTTCGCAGAGTGAGAGTCCTCGACAGCCGTCAACATAGCCTCGGTTTCGGACCATCTGCCCTGAAGCTCCACCAACTCCCCGGAAAGACGACTGGTCTCAGAACCACATTCGCTGATCATCCCATCGATCAACGATATGAACTGCGAACGGTAAAAATTCTTAAGACTAAGTCCGTGAAAAGAATGCACGAAAGACGATCGACAATTCAAACAAGAAACAAACCTTTCCGCGAAGTCCCAATGCTAGGCTCGACCCACCTCGCTGCGAAGTCTCCCCGTCACCGCTCTTGGCCAGTTTCCTCTTCCGACTCTTAGGCTGAGTAGCCTGGACAGCGCTAGGAGCACGCAATGCCAGAACAATTTCTTTTCTGGCTGGAGGCGGAGGCATAGAGTCAGCGGCCTTCTCTTTGTCCTCGATGAGGATCGGAGTCGTGGAAGATCCCGCAGGTAGGACTTGCGGGAGAGGAGCCGCGACTTCGGTCCCATGACACGGGTCAACGACCTGCGCGGAGGAAGACGGAAACTCGGAGCCAGTCTGAACCAATTCTTTCTCGGCTTGGCGACGAACTAGTTTCTCTCGGAAAGAAAGATGACCGGCAACACAAGCCGGCACTTCCGCCGGAGAAGTTGAAACCAGAGCCGGAGAAGTGGCCTCACCCATCTCGACGTCGGAATCCTTCTTATCACCTTGGGAGGAAGACATGTTGAAAGGAAAGTTATGAAACTAGAGAGGTTTTTGAAGAAAATGAAGAAGGAAAGGTGTGAAGAAAATGAATGACAAGAGCTCACTACTTATAGAAGTATGGGTTCGGAATGTCGCCTCGACAACTTTTTTCCGCGGAGTTTTAACTGTAAATTTCGTCCAATACACTTAACCTTGTCAAAGTCATCTATCCGCCCGCTAGAGTCACAACTCTAACGGGCTGGGGGGCTAACTGTTGGGGTCAAAAACGGTTACGACAAATTTAACATTCAAAACGTCCGAAGAAGAAAATAAGAGTTTCTCCGAAGAGTACTTTTCGAAATAGATTCTTCCTTACGAAAAAGCTTGGCGGAAGAAAGAATCGAGATGTCCGATGAAAGCTCGAAACAGGTCGTTACGCAGCGACCGAACGTCCGTCCCGCTCGGTCGCTACGTAGCGACCGAACTCAAGCCAAGGCTCGGTCGCTACGTAGCGACCGAGCGACCGTCCCGCTCGGTCGCTACGTAGCGACCGAGCTCAGCCAAGCTCGGTCGCTACGTAGCGACCGAGCGATCGTCCCGCTCGGTCGCTACGTAGCGACCGAGCTCAGCCAAGCTCGGTCGCTACGTAGCGACCGAGCGATCGTCCCGCTCGATCGCTACGTAGCGACCGAGCTCGAGCCAAAGCTCGGTCGCTACGTAGCGACAGAGCGATCGTCCCGCTCGGTCGCTACGTAGCGACCGAGCTCGAGCCAAAGCTCGGTCGCTACGTAGCGACAGAGCGATCGTCCCGCTCGGTCGCTACGTAGCGACCGAGCTCGAGCCAAAGCTCGGTCGCTACGTAGCGACCGAGCGATCGTCCCGCTCGGTCGCTACGTAGCGACCGAGCTCAGCCAAGCTCGGTCGCTACGTAGCGACCGAGCGATCGTCCCGCTCGGTCGCTACGTAGCGACCGAGCTCGAGCCAAAGCTCGGTCGCTATGTAGCGACCGAGCGATCGTCCCGCTCGGTCGCTACGTAGCGACCGAGCTATCGTCCCGCTCGGTCGCTACGTAGCGACCGAGCTCAAGCCAAAGCTCGGTCGCTACGTAGCGACCGAGCACTCGTTTCGCTCGGTCGCTACGTAGCGACCGGGCCCGAGCCAAAGTTCGGTCGCGGTGTAGCGATTGAACCTTTCCGAACATCGATACGACACCAGTCCTTGCATTCTCGTCAAACCTTCGAATGCTATCTCCCGAAGACCGTAACAAGCTCAGTCCATGTTTCCCGCTATTCTAATTAATCGGTCAAACTTCGCGGATTAGAAACCGCGGAAAACTCGTAGTAAACGTGTCGAGTCGGAAGACGGCCCAAAGGGACCTAAAACACGACTCGAGGCCCATCCTACGATTTTTCCTAACCAAAAGCCCGTGAACCACAGCATGGTTCACGCTTGGCCCACGAGGAAGGATAAATGTCAAGTTTCCGCGGATAAATACGGAAGTTTTGAAGATAATTGTGAAGATTGGGAAAAACGGAATATTTCCATTTTTATGCTATGACGGCTTAAGGGCAGAAGAGTAAAAGCGTAAACCGACCTTGGAGCTAGTATATAAGGAGTCCTAGGCGAGGAGCAGAAGGGAGGACTTTTCAGAGCAAACTTAGCACTTAGAGCGATTTAGGCAACTTTCCGTTTTTGTTATTTCGAGCTGCGACTCAATTAGGTTTAGCCGTCTTAGGGTTGCTAGAACTAGGAATCTTGCCGACAGCTCTCGAGCCCAGGCTTATACCTTGTTGTAACGCTCATACGCAGATTCGGAATAAGATCTACTTTGCTCTCTTTTTCGATTTCTTATTTTTATCGTTGTCATTCTCGTGTTCTGATTGCTTGACGTGTGGTAATTAACAGATATCCGGGTCCTCTGGGAAGTTAGGGTTTTCCTAGTTTCCTTATTTAAACGGAAATCGACAGTGCGAATTTCGGTTCCCACAAAGCCTAGAGTAATATCCGATAGGAGCGTCTGTGTTCTTTGGTTGTTGGTCTAAGGCGATTGGATTTATTTCGAGAACCTCGGGTCGACCATCAGGGAACATCGACCGTGTCATTTCCGGTTTATCTATGATCGGGGGTGTCACAAAGGTGGTATCAGAACATGGTTATACGATGCTTGAATGGGACTTGTTTCAAATAATTTTCGAGTCAAAAATGTGTCGCAAGGATAATTAGGATATGCTGGTTTGTTCCTTCTTTTAGAAATAGATAGACCTGGGTAGAAACTTACCATGATCTTTCGTTGCAGACGCCACCGAGAAGAGCACTCTTTGGACGCCGTGGAGGTCCAAACCTCCCAATTTCGATTTCATCATTTTCAGACTCTTCGCCGCCATCTACTCCGACACCACTTCCGACTACTAGCTTTGATGCTACACCTTTGGGATCTAGCTTTGAGACTGACCCGTCTGAAGGTGGATGTGGACATGCCATTGTGTCCAGACCCGTATTTTATGGACATCGAGGTGGATGTGGTACACGATAGTCCAGTGCACGGAGATCATTCCGCAGCTCCTGCATCTCATGCCGCTCATATTCCACCAGCCCCTGCCGCACCTATTCCGGCAGCACAATCTGGACCAGCGCCAACTGATCCAGCTATAATAGCACTTCTAGAACTGATGGCTGAGATGGTGAATTTGCAACATCAAGGATTGAATGCGCAGCGTGAAGCACAGCATGCTCAGCCAGCTCCAGTACCTACCACTTCTCATCCGGACTTTCTGAAGATAGTCATGATTATGAAGAACTTGGGGACGAAGCGTTACCAGGGAGGTACTGATCCATTTGAAGCTGATGCATGGCTGCACAATCTCGAGCAGAACTTTGCTGCAACCCGTTGTCCGGTAGAATTCAAGAAGGACGTGGCTGTTTACTATCTGGAGAAGGACGCCATCAGTTGGTGGTTATGCGTAGAGGGGAACTTTAGAGAATTCAATCTGAGTTGGGCTGACTTCCGTACAGCGTTCGTTCGAAAGTACTTCCCACCGGAAGCCCGTGATCGATTGGAGATTAAATTCATGGAGCTAGTTCAGGGAGGATTATCTGTTAGGAAGTATGAGGCAGAGTTCACCCGTCTCAGGAAGTATGTCCACTATGGTCGGGAGGACGAGATGATGATTATTCGTAAGTTCCTTCAAGGACTTAACCCATATATCAGGAGCATACTTGAGGCAGTAGAGTTTCATAGGCTTGCTGATCTTGTTGAGCGTGCTGTGAACGTGGAGGAGGCAATTGCTGCTGAGAGAGCTTCTTATAGCAATTCTGCACAACCTAGACATCCATCGGCTCAAAGTCAGCCTCAGCCACATTCTTCTACGCCGCGAGGACGAGGAGGTAGAGCTTTTCAGGGAGGTCATTCTGGAGGTCCTAGACCTAGAACCCCGACTTGTTTCACTTGTGGCCGGCTGGACCATGTTAGGCGAGATTGTCCGAACGTGGTACAGTTCCAATCAGCTGTACCATCTCACATTACTTGTTTCACATGTGGAGAGCGAGGACATTACGCGACATCATGTCCACACACTCATCTTGCTCAACCTGTTGTTACGAGTGCTCAACCCGTTGTACCAGTTAACCCACCTTTACCCTTACCTCCTGCTAAGCGTCAAGCCACTGCTGGTAGGGCTTATGCTTTAGAGTTACCAGGACCATCCGGACCACCTCAGGGTCCGATTTCAGGTTTGTTTTCCTAACCAATTGAGTGTTGCATAATTTTTAAGTGATATGTAAATTGGTGATATAAAAAAAAATAGTATAAAAGTTGTTGAGTAAGTAATTGATGGTAAAGTCAATTATTGTCAACGATTTTTCTTGATGATGGAATATCCGCCCACATCCTTTCGATTCGGGAGCAACACATAGTTTTGTAGCTTCCGAAGTAGATCCAGATTCGATGGAGAATTCACTAAGGTGAATTTATCCATTCCCGTTCTAACTCCCGGAGATCAAGTTCTTGAAATTGAAGGCTGTATTCTAAGAGTTCCAATCAATTTTCCAAGATATGGTTTTTCCGGCTCATTTGTTAGTTCTCCCATTAGAGAGGTACGAGGGATGGATTGACTGTCAAGTTACCGAGCTCACCTTGATTGTGGTCGAGGGGAGAATGTTTTCGAGATAGATACCCAACCCCATTTAGCTTACCACGGCACAGTACCAAGTGTTGGAGCGTCATTAGTGTCAGCACTGAGAATTAAAAACCTTTTGGAGAAGGGTGAAGAAGTATACTTAGTGACCTTAGTTGCTGGACCAGTAGAAGACGAGTCCGCTGCAATAGCAAAGGCACCATACCGAATTGTCGCTAGAGTTGGAGAAGTAGCCTATAGACTAGAACTTCCACCCGATATGCTTATGCATCCAGTAATTCATGTATCGATGCTGCGTAAGCATATACCAGATCTGAATATGGTCGAGCCGCAGCGACCAGAGAACTTGCAACCTAACCTCACCTATCCTGAAGGTCCTTTGAGAATAGGCGAACATCGTTTCAATAAAAATAAGAATAGGGAAATTTTGCAAGTTCAAGTATTTTAGGAAAAGCGACAGAGAGTTGTCATAACATGGGAGGATGAAGATAAGTTCCGAGTTGATTACCCAGAACTCTTCTCAGATACCCCAGTCGTCCAGTAAAGGGTGTATACTTGTATTTTGAGAATTCAGAGACGAATTCTTTTAAGGGGGGGAGAGTGTAAAAACCCTCACGAGCCAATAAATTTTTGGTCGAAAAAAATCCCGCTTGACCAGTTTTTAGTTGGTTCGACCATGATTAATAAAAATAAAAATCGACCCGGTAGATTAATTTCTCGACGAGACTGTCTTGTGGTCGAAAGACCTTCACTTGATAGTTTGGTCGAGTCCTAAATATTTTGGTCGAATTTTTATTAAGCTGGACGAGACTTTCCGAGAACAAGACGAGACACAAAGACAAGGAATATTTGGTTGAAAATTATTTAAAATTATCAATCAACTGCCTAATTAATTTTGGACCAGACTCATGTCTTCCACCAGCCTGCTTGTTCAGTATTCAGTCACTTGACTTGCACCTGCCTGCTTACTTAGCTTCTTCAGTAAATGGCACATGACAATCACAGGCTGCCTGTGTGCTTGCTTCCTCTTTAATTATTTATGATTGGCTGGAAACTGCTTCATGGGAGGGAAAGGACAGTATGGTGTTGATGATGAAACAGGTTGTGGGAACCGAAATTCACACCGTCGATTTCCGTTTAAATAAGGAAACTAGGAAAACCCTAATTTCCCAGAGGACCCGGATATCTGCTAATTACCACACGTCAAGCAATCAGAACACGAGAATAACAACGATAAAAATAAGAACTCGAAAAAAAAGAGCAAAGAAGATCTTATTCCGAATCTGCGTATGAGCGTTTACAACAAGGTATAAGCTTGGGCTCGAGAGCTGTCGACGAGATTCCTAGTTCTAGCAACCCTAAGACGGCTAAACCTAATTGAGTCGCAGCTCGAAATAACAAAAACGGAAAATTGCCTAAATTGCTCTAAGTGCTAAGTTTGCTCTGAAAAAGTTCTCTCCCCTTGCTCCTCGCCTAGGACTCCTTATATACTAGCTCCAAGGTCGGTTTATGCTTTTACTCTTCTGCCCTTAAGCCGTCATAGCATAAAAATGAAGATATTCCATTTTTCCCGATCTTTCCAATTATCTTCAAAACTTCCGTATTTATCCGCGGAAACTTGACATTTATCCTTCCTCGCGGGCCAAGAGTAAACCGTGCTGCGGTTTACGGGCTTTGGGTTAGAAAATCGTAGGATGGGCCTCGAGTCGTGTTTTAGGTCCCTTTGGGCCGTCTTCCGACTCGAGACGTTTACTACGAATTTTCCGCGGTTTCTCATCCGCGAAGTTTGATCGATGAGTTGGAATAGCGGAAAACGTGGACTGAGCTTGCTACGGTCTTTGGGAGATAGCGTTCGAAGATTTGACGAGAATGCATGGATTGATGTCTGTCGATGTCCGGAAGAGTTCAGTCGCTACACAGCGACCGAACTTCGGCTCGAGCCCGGTCGCTACTTAGCGACCGAGCTTCAGCTTGAGCTCGGTCGCTACGTAGCGACCGAGCGGGACGAACGCTCGGTCGCTACGTACCGCTCGGTCGCTACGTAGCGACCAAGCTTGGCTCGGTCGCTACGTAGCGACCAAGCTTGGATCGGGTTTGGTTGGTGTATAGCAACCGGACGGCGTGTATGCGTGGTGATCGAGCTTGGTTTGTTCGGTTTGAACCTCAAAGGATATTTCCTCGTAAAAACTTCGTATTGGTTATATTTTACCAAATTTATGAAAGTTGTATCCTTCTTTTTACTATCTCTTTCGGAAATACGATCTTCGAGGATTTTCGGGTGGTAATTCCGTCGCGACCGTTTTTGACCCCAACAGTTAGCCCCCCAGCCCGTTAGGATCATGCACCGCAGGATCCTAGCGTGCGGTTAGGCATGTTTGGTAAGTTAGGCGTGATGGATGGAATTAATATCCGAAAGTCCGAGCTTGAATAGTAAATCCTCATGCCTATTAGAAGGGAGGTAACTTGTTTCACAATTTTTTCACTTTCTTGTCTAAAATCTTTCTTAAGGAAAACTTCTTTTCTCTCCACCCTTTTCCTCTATTTTCTCAAGAGAAGTGTAAAGATGTCGAGCAAGAAAAATGTTGCGAAAAAAGGATCTTCGTCCGCGAGTGCTTATGAAGAGATCATTGTTCCGAAGATGGAGTTCGTGCCTCACTCGGTACATCCTGCCGAGAACGAGGCATGGTGGGTTGCTTATTATGGCTCGTTGACCCCTCCCAAGGAGAAGTCGTTCCCGGTTCTAATCCATCGTGGAGTCGAGAAAGTGGATGCAAGCAGGAGTACCGACGAGTTCCTCGCGATCATGCGATCGTTCTACCATATCCCGGATGCTGTAGAGTTTCGGGTTCCCCGCCGCGGGGAATGTGCTAACAGCCCCCCCCAGAGGGTTACTTCACTTGCTACGAGGCGTTCCTAGTGCGTTGTCGCCTATGGTTCCCAATACCCGAAATTCTCGTCCGAGTGTTGGACCGTTTCGAAGTTGCGATAAGCTAGTTGGCTCCCCTCGCCATTCAGCATCTCATTGGGATCCTGATCCTAAGCTACGAGCATGGCCTTTCCCTTTCCGTAGATCATTATGAAGCGCTTTTGAGGCTTCAACTTGTCACGGATACGGATAAGCATAGGTTGGTCCCTCGGAAATTTATGTCAGTGGTTAAGAAGTTCATTTCGAACTTTAACTCGTGGAAGAAGTTTTTCTTCTTTGTCCGTTTAGACGCTGTGTCTGTCGAAGAGAGTTGCATTCCATTGTTCCAGAGGTTACCGAACAATCGTCCTTTCATCAATCCTCTTGCTCCGTTCCCTGAGGACATTATTGTGGTGAGGGATCTTCTCAGGAATGGTCCCTTCTTCTGGACTTCTTTTACGCCGAAGAGGTTTCGGAAGGCGCTAAGATTCGTGCAACCCGGTCCTGCTTTGGCTGCGGACACGGGAAGCGACTCCGAACCTGATGACCAGAATCCCGTCGAAGCTCCAAGATATGTGCCGGAGTCGAGCTCTTGGAAGGGGAAAGATGTCGATCTTGGCGACATAGAATTTTCGATGGATGACTCTATGCTTCCAGGATGGGATCCGAACCTTGCTAACGGTGATGGGAGTGGTTCGAACGAGGTCCCTATTCCGGATTTCGACGATTTCTTTGCTGATCTGCCGCCAGGTTTCGATGCTCCTCCTCCTACGAAGGAATCGGCGAGGCCGAGAGTTGTTGTGGAAGGATCTCGCATCATCAATGGGGTTAGTTTTTTTTTTTTTTTTTTTGAATTTTTTGGCGATTGTCTCTGTATGTTTATAACACGTCAATCGATTTTGCATGGCCTGAGCTTACTGGGCTCGGCCATTGAGGTGGGTCATAGAGAAGCCAGGGTTTACCGCTTCAAAGCGGAGAAAGCGGAGCGGGATCTTGCTCGCGTGCAAGGCGAGATGTTGGACCGAGAGGCGCAACTTACTCGCGATCATGCGCGGGCTATCCGCAAAGCGGAAAGGAAGGGCAAAAGAAAAATCGTCGAGGTGATGAAGACTCGTGCCTCTCAATTCCAGGTTGAGTATGGGAACCTCAAGAATGCCTTTTCCTCGGTGGGTGACCTTCGTGAGTGCCGCGGTTCGGTTGGAAGTCTTTGGAGGACGCAAGCCGATGACTACGTGTTCGAGGAAGAAATGAGCTTGATGAAGAGTGGGATGAATTATCATGCCCACGCGGAGGCGCTTATACCTCCGATCGACGAGCGGATTCAAGGGTTCTGGGATTCCATCCCGGTTTCCCCTGATACCGAGGAGGTTTCGACCGGGTTTCCCGATGGTGGTGAGGAAGTGGATCATTCCGCGGATGCGTTCGGTGCTTCGTTGTCCGGGGACTTTGACTTTGGAGTATGAGGGGTGGAGTAGTTTATCGAAAGAAATATATTCGTCTTTCTGTTTTATCTGTTTTCGGCCGAGTGTGGCCTTTTGAATTTGGATTTTGCTTAGGCCTAGATGGCCGTATTTGTATTTACCGGGACTGGCCGTTGGTGGCTTTGAATCCCTTGCCGCCTTACGCGGTTTATTTATATGATGAATGTTTCGTTTCGAGTTTTCCTGAGTAAGGTCGAAGTAAATACAAGTTGTCATCTCGTATCTAGTTCTGTTTAGACGTTCAATATGTTAGTTCGTTCGTGATTTTCGTAAAAATTTACTTATTTTTACGATTTTTGAGAACATTGAGATACGAACGGAGAGACATGGTTTAGGATCTCGTATCTTTTAGATATCATGCCTTGAGATGTTTGAGACCAGAGCGTTGGGTTTAGGGCAAGACCTAGGTTTACTTTCGGTTAAGGTTTGTGCGGTGAATAGCCGGCTATCGTTTTTCCTGTTGCGATTTCTTCCTGGCTTGTACCGATTTAAAGTCCGCGATAGGTTCTCGGCTTATATGACTTGTATGGTACGAATCGAGCATCTTCTCAGAGTTAACTGGAAGTGCTAAACCAAAATTTCGGATTTTTGTTGTAGCGCGCTTTTGTCCTTGTGCTGGACGTTTTAATGATCGAAAGAGTGATCAAATTGCATTTGTTTAAGACGGCTAGCGTGTTCTAGGGGCCAATCGACGAACGGGGTGTAAGTTTTTGGTTGTCGCGTTCGGATAATTTGTTAATATTATCCTCGAATTTTAACTTTTGCGACGTCTCGCAGTTATTTCGAGGATTGTACATGTATTTTTGTATGTTTGAAAGATGATAATCTTTACGATTTTTGGGCCGGAAGGGGCCGCAGATAAGATTCAGGCATGTCCTGAAAGATTCTTTTCTGTTTTACTGAAGCGTAAACGTTTTCGATAAAAAGGACAACGTATATTGTAGTAAAAGTTTTTGAAGTTTCTAAAAACTCGATTACAATAACGAAGATTTTTCTAAGTGGGAGTATACGAGTATACGCACCCACTTCCCCCCCCCCCTTTTAGAGAGGGGGATAGCTGAATTCGTCTTTTGACGAACTGCCTACGTACCCCTTTCGAGGATCAAGCCATCTCGTAGTTCTGTTTCATGCCGCGAGTGTTCTTACTCGGCGGTAGACGTCGCGATGTCCGCCTTGACCGTGTCGATCGTGGCTGGGTCAACGCTATTTTCTGGATATTCCGGTTGAGTTGTAGCGTGGCCTTCGGACTTGTGTCGAGCTTCGACGTCCGATGCGTTTGCGTCGGTAGACGATTTTAATTCGTCTTTTCCCGGGGCGCTTTTGGCTGAAGATCGATCTATCTTCGCGCGTTTGCCGTTTGCAGTTGTAGAAGCCGTGATTTGCCTTAACTTGTGCTCCGCGAGGAAGCATAGTCGCGACTGTTTTTGGCATCCCCAGATGGCTGCGACTCCGCTCGGCGTCGGGAACTTGAGACCCATGTGGTAGGTCGACGGGACTGCCTGCATGGCGTTGAGCCATGGGGTTCCCATGATCACGTTGTAGATAGCGGGATGATCGACTAGCGCGAACTCGACGATTTTCGTGATCTCCTTGGCCATGACTGGCAATTGGATTGATCCGAGAGTCATCGATACTTCGCCTGAAAAACCCGTGAGCGGCTTTGGCGTCGGAATTACTTCTCCGTGTTCGATGCTCATCCGCTTGAGAGTGTCGCGGAAGATTACGTTGATTGTGCTTCCCGTGTCGACGAGTACCCTTCCGACTTCTAAATCTCGTATGACAAGATCTATGACGAGCGGGTCGCAGTGAGGTTGGTCGATACCGCCGGCTTCTTCCTCTGTGAAGGTGATTGAGCAACTTTGGCCGTCTCGAGGAGGAGACCAGGTAGGCCAATTTGCACTCGACTCTGCCTTCCGTTGGTAAGCCTTGATGGCCGACACGGTATCGCCGCAGTATTGTGATCCTCCGATGATCATATTGACTCTGCGACGATTGTTATCGTTCCCTTTGTCATCCGGCCTCCTACCGCGTTTGTCCCCAGGTTGGTTTTGTTGAGGGGATTTTTCAGCGGGTGGATTTCTATCCGTCTTTGGAGGACGATCAGAATCGAGGATGAGATCCTTGACGCTAGTTACTTCTGAAAGCTCTCCAGCGAGTAACTTCGCGGCCAGTCTTGCTCCCAAGACTTTGCAGTTGGTCGTGGAGTGTCCTCGGGATTGGTGGAACTCGCAGAAGGTGTTTTCGTCGTACCCTTGATTGCGAGTCCATGTGTTTCCCGTGGTCCGGCCTTGATCCGAATTGATCGCATAGTTATGCGCCCCTTGGAGATCTTCCCCCTCGTGATGGACGTACTTGTCGTTACGAGAGTTCTTCTTTTTTCCTTTCGGATCCGCATCTTTCGAGGATGGTCTTGCCACCTTATGTTTTTGCGATAAGACTTTAGTTTCTTCCTCGACTATGATGTAGTCCGTTGCTTTGTGGAGAGCGTCCTGGATAGTTCGCGGTTTGTCGAGAGTTATCCACTTTCTGAATTTCGACTTGTACCAGAGCGTCTTTCTCAGCGCGTCAATGGCCACTTTGTTGCTTATCCCGCTGACCCTTGACATTATCAGCTTGAACCGACTGATAAACTCGCGGAGGGGTTCGTCTTCCCTCTGGGAGAGACTCCAGAGATCAACATCGGAAGTTTCTCTGTCTATGAATACAGAGTTCTGTTTGAGGAATTCCGATGCGAGCTGTCGAAAACTCCCGATGGTGTTGCGACGAAGGCGTGCGAACCATTCGAGCGCTGCTCCTTCAAGATTTTCGACAAACAGGCGGCAATAGCCGGCATCTTTTTCGCTGTCCTTCAGTCTTGCTCTTCCCATCGCGATATGGAAAGCCTGAAGGTGTGCTTTTGGATCAGCCGTACCATCGTACTTTGGTACTTTGATTTTTCCCGGATCGGACACCCTCATATCCGAAATTCGACTGGTAAAGGGGGTCTTTCGAGCACCTTCCAACAGTCGATCGATCTCTGGGGCAGCACTAGTAGCATGATGGATTTGAGACTTTACGGCTCTCACTTCTGCCGCAGTCTTAGTGATGTAGTCGCGAAGATCGCGGATATCCGATGTCTCGTCAGTAGATTTCCGAGCCTGTCGGCGTTTACTGCGAGTGAGCTCGGTTTGCCTTTCGGCCAGCTCCTCTTGTTCGTTCCAATAGGCGACTTCTTCTTCTTCCGTCATTGGTTTTTCGAACGGGGAGCCTTCCCGAGCGGATCGGCTTCTGGTCCTTCTTGGATGTCTGTCGACATCCTCGTCGGTGTCGTTGGAGACATCGCTAGGATCCAGGTCAATGTGTTCGGCTTCGTTATCCTCCGAGTCCTTTGCAGGGGGGCGGAAGATTTTCAGGGTTCCCCTTTTCGATGGGAGATTTCTCGCTAGGGTTTTGACCGGAAGGTCGTTCCCGTGCGACTCCTGCTCTATCGAGTGGGGTGGCGAAGTCGAGCCTCTTCCCGCGGATTTTGGTTGTTCCGCGGGGACGGATAGCTTGGGTTCTTGTCGTTAAGGTTTCAACCTGTTTGGTCAAGATATTCACGAGCTTATCCTGTTCTTCCGACCTTTTCTCATAGGTGGCGAACATCTTTTTAAACTCCTCAAGCGTCGCGGCGTTGGCTTGCGCGTTGGCCGCGGACACGTCCGCTACTGGAGTATGGAGATCGGTGCCGCTGCCTCCGTTAAGAGGAGTTTGCACGTTATCCGCGTCGTTAGTTGACATGTCTGATTGAGAGTTGTGTGGCTTTTGCGGGTTATATTGATCCGTACCCCCCCTCCTTCTAGCTCCAAACTGTGGGAACCGAAATTCACACCGTCGATTTCTGTTTAAATAAGGAAATTAGGAAAACCCTAATTTCCCAGAGGACCCGGATATCTGCTAATTACCACACGTCAAGCAATCAGAACACGAGAATAACAACGATAAAAATAAGAACTCGAAAAAAGAGAGCAAAGAAGATCTTATTCCGAATCTGCGTATGAGCGTTTACAACAAGGTATAAGCCTGGGCTCGAGAGCTGTCGACGAGATTCCTAGTTCTAGCAACCCTAAGACAGCTAAACCTAATTGAGTCGCAGCTCGAAATAACAAAAACGGAAAATTGCCTAAATTGCTCTAAGTGCTAAGTTTGCTTTGAAAAAGTTCTCTCCCCTTGCTCCTCGCCTAGGACTCCTTATATACTAGCTCCAAGGTCGGTTTATGCTTTACTCTTCTGCCCTTAAGCCGTCATAGCATAAAAAAGAAGATATTCCATTTTTCCCGATCTTTCCAATTATCTTAAAAACTTCCGTATTTATCCGCGGAAACTTGACATTTATCCTTCCTCGCGGGCCAAGCGTAAACCGTGCTGCGGTTTACGGGCTTTGGGTTAGAAAATCGTAGGATGGGCCTCGAGTCGTGTTTTAGGTCCTTTTGGGCCGTCTTCCGACTCGAGACGTTTACTACGAATTTTCCGCAGTTTCTCATCCGCGAAGTTTGATCGATGAGTTGGAATAGCGGAAAACGTGGACTGAACTTGCTACGGTCTTCGGGAGATAGTGTTCGAAGATTTAACGAGAATGCATGGATTGATGTCTGTCGATGTCCGGAAGAGTTCAGTCGCTACACAGCGACCGAACTTCGGCTCGAGCCCGGTCGCTACGTAGCGACCGAGCGGGACGAACGCTCGGTCGCTACGTAGCGACCGAGCTTCGGCTTGAGCTCGGTCGCTACGTAGCGACCAAGCGGGACGAACGCTCGCTACATAGCGACCAAGCGGGACGAGTGCTCGGTCGCTACGTAGCGACCAAGCTTCGGCTCGAGCTCGGTCGCGACGTAGCGACCGAGCGGGACTAACGCTCGGTCGGTACGTAGCGACCGAGCTTCGGCTCGAGCTCGATCGCTACGTAGCGACCGAGCGGGACGAACGCTCGGTCGCTACGTAGCGACCGAGCGGGACGAGCGCTCGGTCGCTACGTAGCGACCCAAGCTCGGTCGCTACGTAGCGACCGAGCGGGACGAGCGCTCGGTCGCCACGTAGCGACCGAGCTTGGTCGAGCTTGGTCGCTACGTAGCGACCAAGCTTGGCTCGGGTTTGGTTGTTGTATAGCGACCGGACGGCGTGTATGCGTGGTGATCGAGCTTGGTTTGTTCGGTTTGAACCTCAAAGGATATTTCCTCGTAAAAACTTCGTATTGGTTATATTTTACGAAATTTACGAAAGTTGTATCCTTCTTTTTACTATCTCTTTCGGAAATACGATCTCCGAGGATTTTCGGGTGGTAATTCCATCGCGACCGTTTTTGACCCCAACACAGGTTGCCAGCTGTCTGCTCTCAGCCAAGCTTGGTTATGAGCTAAACCCTCATATGAAGTAACCTCAGGTTGTATTAAACTCTTCTCCAGCTGCTTCCCACGTTTTTAAACCTACAGAAAAACCTAGAGAATTTCAGAGAGAAAGAGTGAAAGAAGAACAGAAAAATCAGTGAGAAAAATCAGGAAAATAAATCAAGAAAAAATTGGTGGTGACCTAATCTTCAACCCTAGCTCAGTTTGGTTCTTGAGAAAGATCAGAAGGTGAGATTTTTAAATAAAACCCTAGACCTAGTTGAGTTCAGATCATGATCAGACCTTGATCTTTCTCTTTGATCAGTCCAGCCACAAGCTTACCTTGGAGAAGAGGATTAGCTGAGGCCATCTAGTCCTTTGGTTTGTCTTGGTAAGCTTTGGTCTCCTAGCCTCAGTCAGTATCTGATCAGAACAGTTCATGGCTACCTTAGATTTTGGTCGGATCAGTTGTATAAGTTATGATACAGTTCAGTTCTTGCTTAGTTTCGGTTTGAATTCATCTCTTAAAACAGTTTGCTAAGCTGTTATGGATTGATTGGACTTAAACCAAACTGAACTCAGTCTGATCTTGTCCTGAACTGTTGTTAACTGAATATAACTGAACTGATCTGATCTGGTTTGAGAGGAACCGTGCTTGAACTGAATTGATTTAAGTAGTTTAGCCTGAACCGAACTGTCAGATTGTTGATGTTCTGAACCAAACCTTGCTCTGTTTTGATCAGCTAAGGTGTGGAGCTTTGCTAGTCCCATCCTGTCCTTTCATCCTTGTTCAAGAGGAACTCAAGTCTTGTCCAAGCAAGTTTCAAGACTGTTCTTTAGGTGAGTCTAGACAGAAGATGAGATAGATCATGAATGAGTACATGATTGACTTTAAATTGTAGTATCTCAATTAGATAGTAAAGTCTTTGAATCCTTTAAGAAGTGTATGGTGTTTACTTAGTGTAAACACTTACACTTGAAGATTAATCAAAAGGTTAAAGTGAGGTTAATCATAATCATAATACTTGTTCTCAAGTACTAATCTTAATTATGAAATAATCATGGGTTTGATTATGAATTAATCTTGGTTTAATTGAGAATTAATCTGAGATTAATGAAGGATTAATCATGATTAATTTAGTACTAATCTTGGATTATTTAAAGATTAATATGAGATTAATTAAGGATTAATCAAGGATTAATTATGAGTTAATTATGATTAATTAAGGATTAATTATGGATTAGTTTTGGAATAATTATGGAAGTAAAATCATGTGAAGTCTTGTTATATTCACTATCCCTAAAGCCCCCGCATTACCGTGACTTGGTCCTGCGAACGGAACAAGGTTATGAAGACACGATGATGGGGTAACTCCCTGGAGACCGTGTACTGCATGACGATGCAGTGTTGGATTGTTCATACCGGACATTCGACAGTGATGGTGATGCTAACTCACTAGTCTCGGTTAGCCTTAGTGGTTTCTCGGGTCTAGTATATATATTGTATTATATGAGTATGGTAACGGGCGGGTGTTGTGGAAGTGATGTTTAAAATAAGAATTCACAATGATGATCGATATTAAAGTATAGTACTAGTACTTGCATGATCATGTATACGCATTTGATAACTGTTTCGTTTATTATTGATTGTGTTGTGATTCTAGATTCACTGAGTAAATTAGTTGCTCATGACTCATTCGTGTGTGCAGGTAACCCTTACGCGGGAGACACTTTACTTTTTGGACGGAAGGAACGGCCAACCAGCGGTAGTATTTTGTTGTCCTTGCAACGTACCTTTTGATGTTTATTTACTTAAAACGTTGTTGGGCAATAGGCCATAGGATAAAACTATAACACTTTGTAAGATGTTTAAAGTAAATTAATAATGTATAAAAGATGTTTATAAATCACGAGTTCTCATATGATATTAGTCCTTGTCCGGGACGAACTAACTATCGAATATTGCTTTATCGGGTTGAAAAGCCTAGATTAATATCCGATAGGAGCGTCTGTGTTCTTTGGTTGTTGGGCTATGGCGATCGGATTTATTTCGAGAACCTCGGGTCGACCATCAGGGAACATCGACCGTGTCATTTCCGGTTTATCTATGATCGGGGGTGTCACAGATGGTGACTGTTATTTGTGGAGCTCAGGAAAAACTGGGAGAGGAGCTCAAATCATTGGTAGAAGATACACATCAACCTTTGGATAGAGGCTACAATGAGCTTTTCAGAAGTATGGTAGAAATGAGGACATAAATTGAGAGTTTACGACAGCAACTTGAGAAGGAAGCCACGACCTCAGCATCGATCGACGCACCACATGCACCATCGATCGACGTCAGTCTTCCGACAGCCCAGATCCCTGCAGAACCTCAATGTTCAGCAGAACACAAGGATGAATGGGAAGTCTCATACATCAACACGAGGATAAACAACGTGTACTACCCTCTCAACAACAACGTGGACTGGCTGAGCACTAAAATCGAGCTACTACAGCAAGATCTGGACACCATTCGCAAGAAGGACCAACAACCAGCCGCATCGATCGACGTGTGTACCATCACATCGCTCGATGCTAAGATCTCAGCCATGGATGATAGGCTGCAGACTTACGAGGACATGCATGACCGCTTCGTATCACCAGTCATGCTATATTTAAACAAATTGTCTAGTCAAATACTTCATGCCCAAAAGGGATATTGATAAAATTACTAATCAAAGTTTTTTACAGGCAAACTCATTTTCGATCGACAGGCTACAAGGGCCATGGATCGATGGCAAGAATCATGTGGAGTTACTTCCCTACACATCAGCAGAGGTTGACAAGATCACATCCAAGATCTACACTGCTATAGACACCATGGAGGAACGACTTGATAACGTTGTGATAACATCTACATTCCATTCGACAACAGAATCGGTGGACTAGACAGCCGCGCAGAATGGCTACAAAAAGAAGTCAAAACCATTCAGAGGCAACTCGCCGCTCAACACCAGATATCAGCATCGATCGACAGGAAGCGTGCGAAATCGCTCGATGGTAAGTCGCCGAGATCGACCGACGAACACTTAATTGCATCGATCGACGCCGAGTCTACACCAGCCGGCGAGCAGCTGATACAAAAAACGACAATGCATGAGGAACTGACAGAACTTTCAGCATACGCCTATGACAACATAGGCTGGCACCAGGTCAGCATTGACAACGTTCAAGATAGGCTACAAAACATCTCCAATGTACTTAAGAAGATGGATGACAAGTGGACAAGAAATGATGAGGCCACAAGAAGTTTCGTTGCATCTTGGTCCAGAATGTGCAGAGATGACGTGGATGCTTGTTTTCCAACAAGCAGCTGTTTATCCACCAAATAGCCAATCACTACCACAGTCAAGCTAAATGACTATAACCAAGCGCTTAGTGGGAAGCAACCTACTATTAGGTATTTTATTTTGGTTTTATTAGCTAGCATTTACTTACTTTTGTTTTATTTCTTTCAGATTTAGGAGACCCAAGTAGGAGGACCTGAATATCAACCGCCGACGAGACGTCGACATCGCTCGACATAGACAAACACACGACGATCGATGCAACATTTTCACATCGATCGATATCTAATCCGGTCAGATGTATCTTTTTTACTTGACTCAAGAGAGAAAATTAGAGAGAGAGAGAAATTAGGAACTAACTTTTACCGGCAGTTCCAGATACTTGTCTGAAATCTTTGCATCCTATGATCGATACTCCCAAGGTAAAGCATTCATTTTATATTTATGTTAAGAAATGAAGTCAGTGGAGGGGATGTCAGACGTGAATTAATGAGTTGTGTTATGTTAGAAATGGTTGCTAAGCTAGGATATTGCATAATGTGCTTCTGTGATTAGGACTTTTTAGATGTGGTTGCAAAATTGTTGAGGAAAAGATTTCTATGCTTTAAAATCTGTAGTCCCTAATATTTTCAAACCTCTTTCAGAGAGACTGCATGTATGTTTTGCTTGAGGACAAGCAAAAGGGTAAGTCTGGGGGAGTTGATATACCTTGGATTTGACTTGTTTTCATCCATAATATATAGGTGTTTTACTATATATATATCTATGTTTTCTACTCTTCTAGGTATGTTTTCAGGTTCAGGTGCATTTCGGAGTAAAGCTATGACTTTGGAGCATTTTGGAGCTTAAAAGACATTTCATCCGAGCTGACCATGTAGAGGTCGACGAGAGGAAGAACAATCGATCGATGCACATCCAGTGCTGTCGATCGACACCATGAGATGCCTCGACAAATGAAGATTAATATCGATGGATGTACACAAGTACCATCGATCGATGTCGAGACATTGGACATGCGACATTTTGGATCCAGCGGACTTGAAGCCCAAGTCCAAGCTAAATTACGAAAATGCCCTGACGAGTTTTTAACCTAGTAGATTATATACTGCCTAAGTGAGAGAGCTTTTTGTTACAGTTTTACTTTGAGAGAGAGAGAGAGAGAGAGAGAGTTTTGGAGAGAAGATCACTCGTGATTGGAACTCCTTGTTTTCATTTCTTTTCATCTATACTATGAATTTCCATTTCTTCATTGTCATGAATTGCTTTGCTATGTCTGAGTAGTTCATTTATTAGATCCAGGGTTCAGATAGGTTTGTGGGATTAGCCCCAAACTATAGATCTGCCTTGTTGTGATATTCATGATAGATTTGTATTCATTGCTTGTTTTAGCCTTGCTAACTAGAACATGATCATAGGATTGCATACTCAAGCACCCTTGTTATCCCATCCTGACATCTATCTATCATATTAGGACTGCTAGAGAGGGCTAACTTCCAATTTAGTATCTTAATAGGGCATATCATACTCGCGCATAGGCCTGGCTAGAACCCGTCGATCGATGTCCTCAACTGACTATCGGTCGACGTAGGTAAAGGTGTATCGGTCGACGTCCCTATAGGACCATCGATCGACACTCTTTCGTTGTCAACATACTAACCGTTGAGACACGAGATCTAGTTTGTTAACCAGTAAAACATGCGACAGCTGATCACTGAGTTAAGCGGTTGAGCTCTAACATATCATGCATGCAACAAATAGGCATCTACAGATATTATAATCTCCAACACCTGAATAGTGCCATGCGTCTAATATCATTTCTAGCCAAGTTACATTTACTATTTACTTCGCTTGTTACTATTGGTATTTCATTTAAACATTTACAACTCTTAGAATTAATAAACACTAGATTTAATTGTTCCTTGTGGATTAGCTCCTTGTGGATTCGATCCCTAAGTACTACATTTGAACCTCTTTTGATGAGAGTAACACTCCTTAGGGTAATTTAAGTGGTATCAAACGCCAAGCACGGCCTAGAGGCAGCCAAGCCAAAACATCTGCTCCTAGGAAAAGACGAGATAAGCTTCACGGCCAAGGAGTAGGAGAAAGTCCTTTCTCTGCATCAGGACGCCTTGGTCATATCGCTCACTGTAGCGAACTGCCTGGTAAAAAGGATACTAGTAGACAATGGAAGCTCCGACAACATCATCTTCCAGGCTGCATACAAGGACCTGGGGCTGGAAGAAAGCGCTCGAACTCGGAGGATAACCCCCCTTATAGGGTTCAGTGGGGAAGTCAAGCAAACCGCCGGGGAAGTAACCTTCCCCGTATACGCCGAAGGAGTCAACATGTCAACCAAGTTCCTCGTTGTTGACTGTGACTCGTCTTACAACATGATCCTAGGATGGCCCTGGATCCACGGCATGGGGGCCGTCCCCTCGACTCTTCACCAAATGGTGAAATTCCCTACACCCTGGGGCATAAAGGCGATCAGAGGGGATCAGGAATATTCCCGCTCCTGCTACCAGACCACGCTGAAAGGAAAGACCAAGGTCTTATAGCAATTACAGAGCAAGCCTCTGGTTCATCACACCAAGGAATCGGAGGTAGAGGAAATGGATCGGTTCCATTAACCGAAGGAGATCAGACCCGACATCTCAAGATCGGTTCCAAGCTGAGCGAAGGATTGAGAAGAAGATTGATAGACTTCCTCAGGTCCAACTCCGACTGCTTTGCTTGTTTCCACGCTGATATGCCTGGGATCAATCCGGAAATCATCATGCACAAGCTGCAGGTGGACCCCCTACATCAACCGTCAGACAAAATAGAAGGAAGTTTTCCCCCGAGATAGACACGATCATCAACAATGAAGTCAAGAGCCTGCTCGGCGTGGGATTCATTCGTGAGGTGCAGTACCCAGAGTGGCTAGCCAACATCGTCGTGGTCAAGAAAAAGAACGGGAAGTGGAGAGTCTGCATCGACTTCATGGATCTAAACAAATCCTATCCGAAGGACCCCTTCCCACTACCTCATATCGACAAGCTGGTGGACGCCACCGCGGGGCATCAGCTGATAAGCTTCATGGACGCGTTTTACGGATACAATCAGATACTTATGCATCCGAAAGACCAGGAGAAAATATCCTTCATGACATCCAGAGGGATCTATTGCTACAAGGTTATGCCCTTCGGCCTAAAGAACGCATGATCAACCTATCAACAGCTGGTGAACATGATGTTCGCGGACCAAATCGGGAGAACCATGGAGGTCTACATCGATGACATGCTGGTCAAGTCCCTGTAGGCGGAAGACCACATATCTCACCTACAACAAGCCTTCTCCACCCTCAGGAAATATTACATGAAGCACAACCCGGCTAAATGCTCATTCTGGGTCATTTCTGGCAAGTTCCTCGGGTACATCGTAATCCACCGGGGCATCGAGGCCAACCCACAGAAAATCAGGGCCATTCATTTAATCCCTTCCCCGAAGAACGTTAAGGAGGTTCAAAAGCTAGCGGGAAGGATGGCAGCCTTGAGCAGGTTCATCACAAGACTCTCCGACAAATCTCACGCCTTTTTGGAACTCTCAAGAAATTCAAAGATTTCCAGTGGACGGCAGAATGCGAATCCGCTCTCCAAGAGCGAAAATCGTATCTCACCACTCCTCCTCTCCTGTCCAAGCCACTACTCGGTGAAGTCCTGCTGCTATATCTAGCGGTCTCCGAACATGCAGTGAGCGCCGTCTTAGTTCGCGAGGAGGGAAACAAGCAGCTACCAATCTATTACGTAAGCAAGGCTCTCCGGGACATGGAGACCCGATATAGCCACCTAGAGAAGATGGCCTTAACCCTGATAGTCACCGCTCGGAAGCTCCGACCCTACTTCAGGGCTCATCCAATCGTGGTTGTTACCTCCTTCCCCGTAAAGTTGGTCCTCCACAAACCAGAAGTCTCCGGACGCCTAGCCAAATGGGCCATGGAACTAGGGCAGTACGACGTAATATTTCGACCCGCCATGGCTATAAAGTTACAGGTCCTAGCAGACTTCATGGCTGAGTTCTCCCCTTCCTTGCTCCCAGATTTGGAGCAGGAGGTACGCCTCCAAGGCAAAATTAAGGAAGAGGGAGAATGGATCCTACACGTTGATGGATCCAGAAACGTCAGAGGAGCTGGAGTGGGGATTGTGCTTACCTCTCCAATGGGGAACACAGCCTCAAGGGCCGTGAGATGCAACTTCAAAGAAACCAACAATGAAAGCGAGTATGAGGCCCTAATCGCAGGCCTAACCCTTGCCCATCAAATGGGGGAACAGAACATCCAGGTCTTCGGCGACTCCCAGCTGATAATCAACCAGGTACAGGGGGAGTACCTAGCAAAAGACGACAGCATGATCCAGTATCTGGCGGTCGCTCAGCGACTAATCAAGAAGTTCAAGAACTGCAAGGCCACTCAAATCCCCCGGGAATAAAATTCACAAGCCGATGCCCTAGCTAATCTAGGGTCCGCCTTTGAAACGAATAGCCAAATGAGTATCCCATTGCTCGTGCTTCAATGGCCAGCTACCCTGGAGGAACCCCCGTCAGAGGAGGTATCTGCCGTCGAAGAAGGCGAAGCTTGGATGACCCCCTTAATCCGGTAACTGGAGGCTGACATCCTCTCGGAAGACCGTAGCGAGGCCAGAAAGATCAAGAAGCAAGCTGCGAGGTACTGTATCTCCCAGGAGAAGCTGTACCGGAGATCTTTCTCTAGTCCGTACCTGAGGTGTGTCACACCCCGAGAGGCCGCTAGAATCCTTGTTGAACTGCATGAAGGAGATTGTGGATCTCACTCTAGCGGTAGAAGCCTGGTGCTCAGAGCCAGAAGGGCTGGTTACTACTGGCCCACGATGGCCGCCGACCCCGACAGACAAGCCAAGCACTCTGACCAGTGCCAAAGGCACGCTCCAGTCTCCAAGCTTCCCCGGAGAACCTAAACTGCATAAGCTCACCATGGCCCTTCAGAAAGTGGGGCATGGATATAGTTGGGAAATTCTCTATGGCGCCGGCGCAGAAGGTCTTCCTTTTGATAGTCAATGACTACTTCTCCAAATGGGTCGAAGCAGAAGCGCTCAGCTGCATAACAGATCTCCAGATCCACAAATTCCTGTGGACCTATGTAATCACTCGCTTCGGGGTCCCCCATGAAATCGTCACCGACAATGGACCCTGTGGGAACCGAAATTCGCACTGTCGATTTCCGTTTAAATAAGGAAACTAGGAAAACCCTAATTTCCCAGAGGTCCCGGATCTCTACGAGAGCCAACGACAAGTGACCGAATATATGCGGAAATCATGAAAAGATAACAAACGAGTTTAGGGAAAACAGTAGATCTTATTTCGAGTCCGCGTAAGAGCGTTGCAACCATTACAAGAGATCATAAAAGCTTTGGCCGCAAAGGCTGTCAGCGAGTTACTTAGTTCTAATGGCCTAAAAGCTCAAACCTAGTTGAGTCGCAGCTCGATAACAAAAGACGAAAAAGATATGTAAAAGGTTTTTTTGATTGATTTCGGACTGAACCTTGTTAAAGGCTGCCTACGTACCCCTTTCGAGGATCAAGCCGAACGTAGTTCAATTGATAGAGTTGGACAAGAGACCGAACTGCCTGGGCGAGTTCGTCTAGTAATTGAGTGCCGGTCATAGAAACCGTACTTGTCGAGAATAAAGCCTAAAGTTTCTAAGTGCAAAGAATTCCGAGTCTAAAAAGTTCTCTTTCATGCTTCTCGACTAGGACTCCTTATATACTAGCTCCAAGGTCGGTTTACGCTTTTACTCTTCTGCCCTTAAGCCATCATAACATAAAAATGGAGATATTCCAATTTTCACAATTTTCACAATTATCTTCAAAACTTCCGTATTTATCCACGGAAACTTGACATTTATCCTTCCTTGTGGACCAAACGTAAACCGTGCTGTGGTTTACGGGCTTTTGGTTAAGAAATCGCAGGATGGGCCTCGAGTCGTGTTTTAGGTCCCTTTGGGCCGTCTTCCGACTCGAAACGTTTACTATGATTTCTTTCGACAAAGAACAAACTTTCCGCGGTTTCAACATAGACTGAGCTCGCTACGGTCTTCGGGAGATAGCATTTGAAGGTTTGACGAGAATGCATGGACTGGTGTCGTACTGATGTTCGGAAGAGCTCGGTCGCTACGCAGCGACCAAACTTTGGCTCGAGCCCGGTTGCTACGTAGCGACCGAGCTGTGTGCATGCTTGGTCGCCGCGTATCGATCGAGCTTGGCTTGTCCGCGGTCTGATTTCCATACTCGAGCTTGTCCGCGGCTGATTTGGATACATGTCCGTTGCATTCGGACAATCGGTATTTAGTGGTTCGATTGAGATTTGGACGAGATTTTACTACAAGGCTCTTCGTAAAGATATCTTTACGAAGATTACTTTTCGTAAAAACGTTTATGCTGATTTTTACGGACTTTCAGACATTGATTCCGTCGTGACCGATTTTGACCCCAACAGTTAGCCCCCAGCTCGTTATAACCATGAGCTTCTAGCGTGAGGTTCTAGCGAGTGGCTTGGCAAGTTAGGCAAGTTAGGTGAGTTAGGCGGAATTAATGGTTGAAAAGGTCTGTGGTAAGTGATCTTCTCGCTCTCCTAAAAGTTGAAAACGCGATAAGATTGGGGCTGCGCCTTATGACGGCAGCCTACGTACCCTTCTTGAAGGGATCAAGCCTTTCATAGTTCGTCTTGGAGTTAAGGTTCTTATGACTAGTTTTCCAGTGGGACCTTTTTGGTCTAGTTTTTATGTAGCGATTATAAGGCGTATTGCTGCCGATGGCATTTTGTATGGGTGTAGAGGGAAGACTACGAGTTGTCATCTCGTAATCTAACTCTATGTGAACTGCTATATCCGTAATCTATTTCGAGAGTTTTCCGCAGTGTGTAAACTTGCAGGATTTCTGAAGATTCTCGAATATTGGCAAAGAGACAAATTTTGGGATCTCGTATCAGGGTGTTTGATACTATGCCTAGAGATGTTATAGACCAGTGCGCTGGGTTTAGGGCAAGACCTAGATTTACTCCTGGTTTTAGAGGGTGCGATGACTAATTCGACTTACGTATCCCGTTTCAGTTTCATCCTGATTCCATACCGATTTAAAGTCCGCGATAGGTTCTCGGCTTATACTACTTGTATGGTTGGAATCGAGCATCTCTCTGGAGATCCGAAGTGCTGGACCAAAATTTCGGATTTCTTTTATAGCGCTATTATCCTTGTGTCGGATGTACGAGAGTCATCTCTTCGAGATGGCTAAGTCTGTTTAGGACGTTGAGAGTTTGTTGTGATCAGCAACAAACTTAATGGTAAAAAATACCGTTTCGAGTCTTCGCGAAGGATATGTTTTGAGAAGATGTTAGTGCGTATGACTGTCTGGTCTTCCAAGAAAATGTTTTTATCGAGGAAGGAAATTTCGTCGAAGAACGAATCTTCAGGCGTTTGCGACGTCTCGCGATGCTGAAGATTTGTTATTCTTTCGTATGCCGCGTTTCGTGCTTGAAATGTTTGCGGGCTTGAAGATGTTTCGCGATGTTGCAAGGGTTTAGTCTTAGCCCTGCGTTTGAGAAACGTTCTTGTTTGACTACGGACGTTCGCAGCAAAAATTGTTGTTCCTGGCTGGATGCTAATAATTTGATTTTTGATCGAGGAATTAGGACTGAGGTATCTCGTAAATATGTCTATGGGAAGAAGTGATTTCCTTCATAGTGCTTTGTGAAGTGTTGGCCTTCCGAGATCTATTTCGTGCATTTTTGAGGATGTTTCGTATAGCTCTAGAAGCTTTCTTACGAATTTTTCCTTAGATGCCGCGTATTATGGGTAAAACCTAGCGGGCTTAAAGTGAATTGTGGAATGTATCAAACTTGGTCGATTGTCGAAAAGTTTAGATTTTCCGTTAACCGTTTGATTGTTAGGACTTAGTTTTGTTACGAAGAATTTATCATATGCTTTCCGACTGTGGGCTATACGATAATTTATCATATCATATAACTGGTTTTACGAAGGTTGTAAATCAGTGATATGTATACATATGTCAAAGTAGCGTTGTTTCTGCGGGTTTTACGAGAAACGTTTCTGCTGTGATTTTGATCTTAGGTGAAAGTTGCTTGGAGTTACTCATGGAGTGTTACCGAAGTTTATTTCAATACGATCTAGTCGCAGAACGTTTTTCATAGGTTTTTTGAGAGGATTCTCATGACACATTCGTTTCTTGAACGAATTGGTCAACCAGAGGTGGATCTAGCTAACCATCGGGAGGAAAGTGCTCCTTTTAACGTGCACGATGCTACATCTATTCTCGAGTTTTCTTCGTCGCAAATGTTTTCGATGCTTTTCCGTGACTTACTTGGTACAACGGAAACTGAAAGAAATGCTTTGGTGATTGAAGATTTCTCGTAAAAATTTTTTTAAAACGAAACTAGCTTTCTGAAGCCGGAAAAGGCTTCAATACTTTGGCTAATCGTCGAGTTTCAGTTTGATATTGGTACAAGTTTTCTGTACGCATTATTGCGAGAAGAAATGATGTATAGTTTTTGAGATTATGTTCATGATCGTCTGGATATGTTGCTAGCGTTTAGACGAATATTAAGATTGTCGTTTGCCTATTCTTGACGATTTGCAGAAGTTTTTGAAGTTTGGGAGTATACGAGTATAGTATACGTACCTACTCCCCCCTTTTTTTACGAAAGAAAACGGTTGAACCGATACTTTGAAGGGTTGTGTACGTTTCTTCTTCTGATGTTTGGAATGATCGATAATTCGGGACGATTTATAGACGACGCTTGGATTGTGATTTGGTTGTTTCCAAGTTGACGACTTGGGATATGTCGGTTCCGAGAAAATTGCGAGAAATGAATCGGTTTTAAGATGACGTTCATGTCTCTAACTTTTTCTCTCTTTAGGAAGCGAGCTTGATATGCGTGGCGATCGTTTCTCGAGTTTCGGAGAGTTTAGATCGGTTTGCAAGATCTGGATGAACAATTATGGAACAATATATCGAGACAGGAAAAATCGCTTAAAACTTAGTTCGCTAGACTATCCGCCTAGGTTTTACGTTCCCTAAAGTTCTATGGCAGCCTCAAAGTAATTTCCTACTAAAATTCCAAGTCTGATTTCAAAAATTTCAAGTCGGAAATACCTTAGTTCTCTCGAAGATGCAGTTTTGTTTCTTCTCAGTTTTGCTTGCTCATTTCCATTTCCTCTTCTCGTGTATGTTCGCCATTTCCGATATTGGTGTTTATCCTTTGAAACTTGACATTTATTTTCCGAACTTGACTGTTATCTTCTCCTTAGATACGACTGTGGGAACCGAAATTCACACTGTCGATTTCCGTTTAAATAAGGAAACTAGGAAAACCCTAATTTCCCAGAGGACCCGAATATCTGCTAATTACCACACGGTAAGCAATCAGAACACGAGAATAACAACGATAAAGTATAATAAATCGAAAAGAGAGCAAAGAAGATCTTATTCCGAATTTGCGTATGAGCGTTTACAACAAGATATAAGCCTGGGCTCGAGAGCTGTCGGCGAGATTCCTAGTTCTAGTAACCCTAAGACGGCTAAACCTAATTGAGTCGCAGCTCGAAATAACAAAAACTGAAAAAGTTCTCTTTTTTCCTCCTCGCCTAGGACTCCTTATATACTAGCTCCAAGGTCGGTTTACGCTTTTACTCTTCTGCCCTTAAGCCGTCATAGCATAAAAATGGAGATATTCCATTTTTCCCGATCTTCACAATTATCTTCAAAACTTCCGTATTTATCCGCGGAAACTTGACATTTATCCTTCCTTGTGGGCCAAGCGTGAACCATACTGTGGTTTCCGGGCTTTTGGTTAGGTAAAATCGTAGGATGGGCCTCGAGTCGTGTTTTAGGTCCCTTTGGGCCGTCTTCCGACTCGACACGTTTACTACAAGTTTTCCGCGGTTTCTAATCCGCGAAGTTTGATCGATGAATTAGAATAGCGGGAAACATGGACTGAGCTTGCTACGGTCTTCGGGAGATAGCATTCGAAGGTTTGACGAGAATGCAAGGATTGGTATCGTATCAATGTTCGGAAAGGTTCAATCGCTACACAGCGACCGAACTCTGGCTCGAGCTCGGTCGCTACGTAGCGACCGAGCGGGAAAATCGCTCGGTCGCTACGTAGCGACCGAGCTTTGGCTCGAGCTCGGTCGCTAAATAGCGACCGAGCGGGACGAGCGCTCGGTCGCTACGTAGTGACCGAGCTTTGGCTTGAGCTTGGTCGCGTTCGTAGTGCGTTGTCGCCTATGGTTCCCAATACCCAAAATTCTCGTCCGAGTGTTGGACCGTTTCGAAGTTGCGATAAGCCAGTTGACTCCCCTTGCCATTCAGCATCTTATTGGGATCCTGATCCTAAGCTACGAGCATGGCCTTTCCCTTTCCGTCGATCATTATGAAGCGCTTTTGAGGCTTCAACTTGTCACAGATACGGATAAGCATAGGTTGGTCCCTCGGAAATTTATGTCAGTGGTTAAGAAGTTAATTTCGAACTTCAACTCGTGGAAGAAGTTCTTTTTCTTCGTTCGTATAGACGCTGCATCCGTCGAAGAGAGTTGCATTCCACTGTTTCGGAGGTTGCCGAATGATCGTCCCTTCATCAACCCTTTTGCTCCGTTCCCTGAGGACATCATTGCGGTGAGGAATCTTCTCAGGAATGGTCCCTTCTTCTGGACTTATTTTACGCCGAAGAGGGTTCGGAAGGCACTAAGATTTGTGCAACCCGGTCCTGCTTTGGCTACGGACACGGGAAGCGACTCCGAACCTGACGACCAGAATCCCGTCGAAGCTCCAACAGCTGTGCCGGAGTCGAGCTCTTGGAAGGGAAAAGATGTCGATCTTGGCGACATAGAGTTTTCGATGGATGACTCTATGCTTCCAGGATGGGATCCGAACGTTTCTTACGGCGATGGGAGTGGTTCGAGCGAGGCCCCTATTCCGGATTTCGATGATTTCTTTGCTGGACTGCCTTCGGGTTTCGATGCTCCTCCTCCTACGAAAGAATCGGCGAGGCCGAGAGTCGTTGCGGAAGGATCTCGCATCATCAATGGGGTTAGTTTTTTGAGAATTTTTTGGTGATTGTCCTATATATTTATAACATGTCAATCGATTTTGCAGGGCCTGAGCTTGCTGGGCTCGGCCATTGACGCAGGCCATAGAGAAGGCATGGTCTACCGCTTCAAAGCGGAGAAAGCGGAGCGGGATCTCGCTCGCGTTCAAGGCGAGATGTTGGAGCGAGAGGCGCAACTTACTCGTGATCATGCGTGGGCCATCCGCAAAGCGGAAAGGAAAGGCAAAAGGGAAATCGTCGAGGTGATGAAGACTCGTGCCTCTCAATTCCAGGTTGAGTATGGGAACCTCAAGAATGCCTTTACCTCGGTGGGTGACTTTCGTGAGTGCCGCGGTTCGGTCGGAAGTCTTTGGAAGACGCGAGCCGATGACTATGTGTTCGAAGAGGAAATGAGCTTGATGAAGAGTGGGATGAATGAACGTGCCCATGCTGAGGCGCTTATCCCTCCGATCGACGAGCGGATTCAAGGGTTCTGGGATTCCATCCCGGTTTCCCCTGATACCGAGGAGGTTTCGACCGGGTTTCCCGATGGTGGAGAGGAAGTGGATCGTCCCGCGGATGCTTTTGGTGCTTCGTTGTCCGGGGACTTTGACTTTGGATTATGAGGGGTGGATTAGTTATCCTTTTATCTGTTTTCGGCCGAGTGTGGCCTTTTGAATTTGGATTTTGCTTAGGCCTATTTGGCCGTATTTGTATTTACCGGGACTGGCCGTTGGTGGCTTCGAATCCCTTGCCGCCTTACGCGGTTTATTTATGTGATGAATGTTTCGTTTCGAGTTTTCCTGAGTAGGGTTGAAGTATATACGAGTTGTCGTCTCGTATTTAGTTCTGATTAGACGTTCAATCTGTTGGTTCGTTCGTGATTTTCCTAAAAATTTACTCATCTTTACGATTTTCGAGAACATTGAGATACGAACGGAGAGACATGGTTTAGGATCTCGTATCTTTTAGATATCATGCCTTGAGATGTTTGAGACCAGAGCGTTGGGTTTAGGGCAAGACCTAGGTTTACTTTCGGTTAAGGTTTGTGCGGTGACTAGCCGGCTATCGTTTTTCCTGTTGCGATTTCTTCCTGACTCGCACCGATTTAAAGTCCGCGATATGTTCTCGGCTTATATGACTTGTATGGTACGAATCGAGCATCTTCTCAGAATCAACTGGAAGTGCTAAACCAAAATTTCGGATTTTTGTTGTAACGCGCTTTTGTCCTTGTGCTGGACGTTTTTAAAGATCCAAAGAGTGAACGAATTGCGTTTGTTTAAGACGGCTGGCGTGTTCGTCGGGGCCAATCGACGAACGGGGTGTAAGGTTTTTGTGGTCGTGTTCGGACAATTTGTTAGTATTATCCTTGAATTTTAACTTTTGCGACGTCTCGCAGTTATTTCAAGGATTATACGTGTGTATTTGTGTGTTTGAAAGATGATAATTTTTACGATTTTTGGGCCGGATGAGGCCGCAGACAAGCGTAAACCAGATGTCTTAATGTTTACAGGCATGTCCTGAAAGTTTTTTTTTTTGTGTTTTACTGAAGCGTAAGCGTTTTCGATAAAAAGGACAACGTATATTGTAAAAGTTTTTGAAGTTTCTAAAAACTTGATTACAATAATGAAGATTTTTCTAAGTGGGAGTATACGAGTATACGCACCCACTCCCCCCCCCCCCTTTTTAGAGAGGGGGATAGCTGAACTCGTCTTTTGACCAGCTGCCTACGTACCCCTTTCGAGGATCAAGCAATTTCGTAGTTCTGTTTCATACTCGGCGGTAGATGTTGCGATGTCCGCCTTGACCGTGTCGATCATGGCTGGGTCAACGCTATTTTCCGGATGTTCCGGTTGAGTTGTCGCATGGGCTTCGGACTTATGTCGAGCTTTGATGTCCGATGCGTTTGCGTCGGTAGACGATTTTAATTCGTCTTTTCCCGGGGCGCTTTTGGCTGAAGATCGATCTATCTTCGCGCGTTTGCTGTTTTCAGTTGCAGAAGCCGTGATTTGCCTTAACTTGTGCTCTGCGAGGAAGCATAGTCGCGACTGTTTTTGGCATCCCCAGATGGCCGCGACTCCGCTTGGCGTTGGGAATTTGAGACCCAGGTGGTAGGTTGACGGAACTGCCTGCATGGCATTGAGCCATGGGGTTCCCATGATCACGTTGTAGATAGCGGGATGGTCGACTACCGCGAACTCGACGATTTTCGTGATCTCCTTGGCCATGACTGGCAATTGGATCGATCCGAGAGTCATTGATACTTCGCCTGAAAAACCCGTGAGCGGCTTTGGCGTCGGAATTACTTCTCCGAGTTCGATGCTCATCCGCTTGAGAGTGTCGCGGAAGATTACGTTGACCGTACTTCCCGTGTCGACGAGTACCCTTCCGACTTCTAAATCTCGTATGACGAGATCTATGACGAGCGGGTCGCAGTGAGGTTGGTCGATACCGCCGGCTTCTTCTTCTGTGAAGGTGATCGAGCAATTTTGGCCATCTCGAGGAGGAGACCATGTAGGCCAATTTGCACTCGACTCTGCCTTCCGTTGGTAAGCCTTGATGGCCGACACGGTATCGCCGCAGTATTGTGATCCTCCGATGATCATATTGACTCTGCGACGATTGTTATCGTTCCCTTTGTCGTCCGGCCTCCTACCGCGTTTATCCTCAGGTTGGTTTCGTTGAGGGGATTTTTCAGCGGGCGGATTTCTATCCGTCTTTGGAGGGCGATCAGAATCGAGGATGAGATCCTTGACGCTAGTTACTTCCGAAAGCTCTCCAGCGAGTAGCTTCGCGGCCAGTCTTGCTCCCAAGACCTTGCAGTTGGTCGTGGAGTGTCCTCGGGATTGGTGGAACTCGCAGAAGGTGTTTTCGTCATACCCTTGATTGCGAGTCCATGTGTTGCCTGTGGTCCGGCCTTGATCCGAATTGATTGCATAGTTATGCACCCCTTGGAGATCTTCCCCCTCGTGATGGACATACTTGTCGTTACGAGAGTTCTTCTTTTTCCCTTTTGGATCCACGTCTTTCGAGGATGGTCTTGCCGCCTTATGTTTTTACGATAAGACTTTAGTTTCTTCCTCGACTATGATGTTGTCTGTCGCTTTGTGGAGGGCATCCTGGATCGTTCGCGGTTTGTCGAGAGTTATCCACTTTCTGAATTTCGACTTGTGCCAGAGCGTCTTTCTCAGCGCGTCGATAGCCACTTTGTCGCTTATCCCGCTGACCCTGGACATTATCAGCTTGAACCGACTGATAAACTCGCGGAGGGGTTCGTCTTCCCTCTGGGAGAGACTCCAGAGGTCAACATCAGAAGTTTCTCTGTCTATGAATACTGAGACTGTTTGAGAAATTCCGATGCGAGCTGTCGGAAACTCCCGATGGTTTTGCGACGAATGCGTGCGAACCTTTCGAGCGCTGCTCCTTCAAGATTTTCGACGAACAGGCGGCAATAGGCGGCATCCTTTTCGCCGTCCTTCAGTCTTGCTCTTCCCATCGCGATGTGGAAAGCCTGAAGGTGCACTTTTGGGTCGGCCGTACCATCGTACTTCGGTACTTTGATTTTCCCGGATCGGACACCCTCATATCCGAAATGCGACCTTTCGAGCTCCTTCCAGCAGTCGATCGATCTCGGGGGCAGCACTAGTAGCATGATGGATTTGAGACTTTACGTCTCTCACTTCTGCCGCGGTCTTGGTGATGTAGTCGCGAAGATCGCGGATATCCGATGTCTCGTCAGTAGATTTCCGAGCCTGTCGGCGTTTACTGCGAGTGAGCTCGGTTTTCCTTTCAGCCAGCTCCTCCTGTTCGTTCCAATAGGCGATTTCTTCTTCTTCCGTCATTGGTTTTTCGAATGGGGAGCCTTCCCGAGCAGATCGGCTCCTGGTCCTTCTTGGATGTCTGTGGACATCCTCGTCGGTGTCGTTGGAGACATCGCTAGGATCCAGGTCAATGTGTTCGGCTTCGTTATCCTCCGAGTCCTTTGCAGGGGGCGGAAGACTTTCAGAGTTCCCCTTTTCGATGGGAGATTTCTCGCTAGGGTTTTGACCGGAAGGTCCTTCCCGCGCGACTCATGTTCTATCGAGTGGGGTGACGAAGTCGAGCCTCTTCCCGCGGATTTTGGTGGTTCCGCGGGGACGGATTGATTGGGTCCTTGCCGTTAAGGTTTCAACCTGTTTGGTCAAGGTATTCACGAGCTTATCATGTTCTTCCGACCTTTTCTCATAGGTGGCGAACATCTTTTTAAACTCCTCGAGCGTCGCACCGTTGGCTTGTCCTTGGCCGCGGATACGTCCGCTACTGGAGTGTGGAGATCGGTGCCGCTGCCTCCGTTAAGAGGAGTTTGCACGTTATCCGCGTCGTTAGTCGACATGTCTGATTGAGAGTGATGTGGCTTTTGCAGGTTAGATTGATCCGTACCCCCCCCCTCCTTCTAGCGCCAAACTGTGTGAACCGAAATTAACACTGTCGATTTCCGTTTAAATAAGGAAACTAGGAAAACCCTAATTTCCCAGAGGACCCGGATATCTGCTAATTACCACACGTCAAGCAATCAGAACACGAGAATAACAACGATAAAGTATAATAAATCGAAAAGAGAGCAAAGAAGATCTTATTCCGAATTTGCGTATGAGCGTTTACAACAAGGTATAAGCCTGGGCTCGAGAGCTGTCGGCGAGATTCCTAGTTCTAGTAACCCTAAGACGGCTAAACCTAATTGAGTCGCAGCTCGAAATAACAAAAACGGAAAATTGCCTAAATTGCTCTAAGTGCTAAGTTTGCTCTGAAAACGTTCTCTCTTTTGCTCCTCGCCTAAGACTCCTTATATACTAGCTCCAAGGTCGGTTTACGCTTTTACTCTTCTGCCCTTAAGCCGTCATAGCATAAAAATGGAGATATTCCATTTTTCCCAATCTTCACAATTATCTTCAAAACTTCCGTATTTATCCGCGGAAACTTGACATTTATCCTTCCTTGTGGGCCAAGCGTGAACCATGCTGTGGTTTACGGGCTTTTGGTTAGGAAAAATCGTAGGATTGGCCTCGAGTCGTGTTTTAGGTCCCTTTGGGCCGTCTTCCGACTCGACACGTTTCCTACGAGTTTTCCGCGGTTTCTAATCCGCGAAGTTTGATCGATGAATTAGAATAGCGGGAAACATGAACTGAGCTTGCTACGCTCTTCAGGAGATAGCATTCGAAGGTTTGACGAGAATGGAAGGATTGGTATCGTATCAATGTTCGGAAAAGTTCAATCGCTACATAGCAACCGAACTCTGGCTCGAGCCCGGTCGCTTCGTAGCGACCGAGCGGGACGATCGCTCGGTCGCTACGTAGCGACCGAGCTTTGGCTCGAGCTCGGTCGCTATGTAGCGACCGAGCGGGACGATCGCTCGGTCGCTACGTAGCGACCGAGCTTTGGCTCGAGCTCGGTCGCTACATAGCGACCGAGCGGGAGGAGCGTTCGGTCGCTACGTAGCGACCGAGCTTTGGCTTGAGCTCGGTCGCTACGTAGCGACCGAGCAGGACGATCGCTAGGTCGCTACGTAGCGACCGAGCTTTGGCTCGAGCTTGGTCGCTACCTAGCGACCGAGCTTGGCCGAGCTCGGTCGCTACGTAGCGACTGAGCGGGACGATCGCTCGGTCGCTACGTAGCGACCGAGCTTTGGCTCGAGCTCAGTCGCTACGTAGCGACCGAGCGGGACGATCGCTCGGTCGCTACGTAGCGACCGAGCTTTCGCTCGAGCTCGGTCGCTACGTAGCGACCAAGCGGGACGATCGCTCGGTCGCTACGTTGCGACCGAGCTTGGCTGAGCTTGGTTGCTACGTAGCGACCGAGCGGGACGATCGTTCGGTCGCTATGTAGCGACCGAGCGGGACGATCGCTCGGTCGCTACGTAGCGACCGAGCTTTGGCTCGAGCTCGGTCGCTACGTAGCGACCCAGCGGGACGGACGCTCGGTCGCTACGTAGCGACCGAGCTTGGCTCGGGTTTGGTTGCTGCATAGCGACCGGACGGCGTGTATGCGCGGTGACCGAGCTTGGTTTGTTCGGTTTGAATCTCAAAGAATACTTCTTCGTAAAAACTTCGTATTGGTTATTTTTTACGAAGATTACATCTTTCCTTTTACTATCTCTTTCGGAAATACGATCTCCGAGGATTTTCGGGTGGTAGTTCTGTCGTAACCGTTTTTGATCCCAACAACGACGTCAAAAAAAAGGTTCAACGTAATCGTATAGTTAAGGCGGTTAAGGTGTTAAGTTAACCGTTGCCGTTTTATACGATTAATCTGAATCCATGCGAGAAAACAGGTCTCTGCGGTTTTTTTTTATATCATAAAGTCTCAATGGTAACTTCAATCGAGGCGAAACAAGAGACGTTTCAATCGTGATTCGAAAGTGAACGCAAAGATGGAGGTAGGGCGAGCAGGAACAAGCCAAGGAGTTTAAGATGAGTTTTACTTGTTTTTGTCGTAAAATCTCAACGGAAACTCCGATTGAGATGAAACGAAAAGCGTTTTGATGAGGATTCAAAGGAGAACGCAAAGGAGGACCCCTTTGAAGCCTGACAGGTCGCTATAGCGAGTGAGGATGTCATCTCCGTCGCTATAGCGAGTGGAAGGGAGCCAAGACGAGTCCAACTTGTTTTCGTCGTAAATTCTCGACGGAAACTCCGATTGAGACGAAACGAAAATCGTTTCGATGAGGTTTCAAAGGAGAACGTAAAGGAGGACCCCTTTGAGGCCTGACGAGTCGCTATAGCGATTGAGGATGTCATCTCTGTCGCTATAGCGAGTGAAAGGGAGCCGAGACGAGTCCAACTTGTTTTCGTCGTAAATTCTCGACGGAAACTCTGGTTGGGACGAAACGAAAAGCGTTTCGATGAGGATTCAAAGGAGAACGTAAAGGAGGACCCCTTTGAGGCCTGCGGGTCGCTATAGCGAGTGAGGATGTCATCTCGGTCGCTATAGCGAGTGAAAGTGAGCCGAGACGAGTCCCACTTGTTTTCGTCGTAAAATCTCAACGGAAACTCCGACTGAGTTGAAACGAAAAGTGTTTTGATGAGGATTCAAAGAAGAACGTAAAGGAGGACCCCTTTGAGGCCTGACGGGTCGCTATAGCGAGTGAGGATGTCATCTCGGTCGCTATAGCGAGTGAAAGGGAGCCGAGACGAGTCCCACTTGTTTTCGTCGTAAAATCTCAACGGAAACTCCGATTGAGATGAAACAAAAAGCGTTTCGATGAGGATTCAAAATAGAACCCAAAGGAGAACCTTTCGGAGGCCTTACAGGTCGCTACGTAGCGACTGACGGTCTGACAGGTCGCTACGTAGCGAGTGGAAGCAAGCCAAGAAGAGTCCTACTTGTTTTTGTCGTAAAATCTCAACGGAAACTCCGATTGAGACGAAACGAAAAGCGTTTCAATGAGGATTCAAAAGAGAACCCAAAGGAGGACCTTTCTGAGGCTTTCCAGGTCGCTACGTAGCGACCGAGCAGTGTGTGTGCTCGGTCGCTACGTAGCGACCAAGCAGTCGTGCTCGGTCACTACGTAGCGACCGAGCAGTGTGTGTGCTCGGTCGCCACGTAGCGACCGAGCAGTGCGTGTGCTCGGTCACTACGTAGTGACCGAGCAGTGTGTGCGTGCTCGGTCGCTACTAGCGACCGAGCAGTGTGTGTGCTCGGTCACTACGTAGCGACCGAGCTGTGTGCGTGCTCGGTCGCTACGTAGCGACCGAGCAGTGTGTGCGTGCTCGGTCGCTACATAGCGACCGAGCAGTGTGCATGCTCGGTCGCTACAGCGTGTGTGCTCGGTCGCTACGTAGCGACCGAGCAGTGTGCGTGCTCGGTCGCTACGTAGCGACCGAGCTGGGTAACTGTTTTGTTGTGTTTCCTTTTTCCGCGATTAACCTAGGGGTTTTTCAGCGGTTTATGGGAGAACAAGTTTTATCCTTCCGAAATGTTTTTGGAAAACGTGTTTTGGTAAAACCCTTACGCATCAAGATTTCTTTTGTTTGGTAATGAGCCAAACTTACGGGGTTTGATAAGATTTATCGTTTCTCTTTATGTTTAGAAAGAGAAATCGCGAGCTTGTTTTAGTGCTCTTCCTGTGGCGGAAGGTCGCGACTAAGTTTTCAATATTGCTGAACAATACGGCGTTTGCGTAAGCGTTAACCATAGGAGCCGTCAGTTCTGCGAGTTGTCTTTCATAAATCTAGACATCGTTTCGATCAAGCGTTTTGTGGCCATGAGTAAGAGTAATCCGTAACCCCCCCCCTCCTTCTATCGCCAATTTGTGGGAACCGAAATTCGCACTGTCGATTTCCGTTTAAATAAGGAAACTAGGAAAACACTAATTTCCCAGAGGTCCCGGATCTCTGCGAGAGCCAACGACAAGTGACCGAATATATGCGGAAATCATGAAAAGATAACACACGAGTTTAGAGTCCGCGTAAGAGCGTTGCGATCATTACAAGAGATCATAAAAGCTTTGGCCGCAAAGGCTGTCAGTGAGTTACTTTGTTCTAATGGCCTAAAAGCTCAAACCTAGTTGAGTCGCAGCTCGATAACAAAAGACGAAAAAGATACGTAAAAGGTTTTTTTGATTGATTTTGGACTGAACCTTGTTAAAGGCTGCCTACGTACCCCTTTCGAGGATCAAGCCGAACGTAGTTCAATTGATAGAGCTGGACACGAGACTGAACTGCCTGGGCGAGTTCGTCTAGTAATTGAGTGTTAGAAACCGAACTTGTCGAGAATAAAGCCTAAAGTTTCTAAGTGCAAAGAATTTCGAGTCTAAAAAGTTCTCTTTCATGCTTCTCGACTAGGACTCCTTATATACTAGCTCCAAGGTCGGTTTACGCTTTTACTCTTCTGCCCTTAAGCCGTCATAGCATAAAAATGGAGATATTCCATTTTCCCGATTTTCACAATTATCTTCAAAACTTCCGTATTTATCCGCGGAAACTTGACATTTATCCTTACTTGTGAACCAAACGTAAACTGTGCTGTGGTTTACGGGCTTTTGGTTAAGAAATCGCAGGATGGGCCTCGAGTCGTGTTTTAGGTCCCTTTGGGCCGTCTTCCGACTCGAAACGTTTACTACGATTTCTTTCGACAAAGAACAAACTTTCCGCGGTTTCTAATCAGCGAATTTGATCGATGATTTAGAATAGCGGAAAACAAAGACTGAGCTCACTACGGTCTTCGGTAGATAGCATTTGAAGGTTTGACGAGAATGCATGGACTGGTGTCGTACCGATGTTCGGAAGAGCTCGGTCGCTACGCAGCGACCAAACTATGGCTCGAGCCCGGTCGCTACATAGCGACCAAGCGGAACAAGCGCTCGGTCGCTACGTAGCGACCGAGCGAGACGGACGCTTGGTCGCTACGTAGCGACCGAGCTGTGTGCATGCTTGGTCGCCGCGTATCGATGGAGCTTGGCTTGTCCGCGGTCTGATTTCCATACTCGAGCTTGTCCGCGGCCGATTTGGATACATGTCTGTTTCCTTCGGACAATCGGTATTTAGTGGTTCGATTGAGATTTGGACGAGATTTTACTGCAAGGCTCTTCGTAAAGATATCTTTACGAAGATTACTTTTCGTAAAAACGTTTATGCTGATTTTTACGGACTTTCAGACATTGATTCCGTCGTGACCGATTTTGACCCCAACAGACCCCAGTTAACGAGCCACAACTTCAAGGAGTTCTGCAAGGACTGGGGCATAAAACTAACTTTCACCACACCTCGACACCCCCAGTCTAACGGACAAGCCGAGTCCATGAAAAAAACTGTGGTCAACATGCTTAAAAAGCGACTGGAGGGCTCTCACGGGAAGTGGGCGGAAGAACTACACGAAGTCCTCTGGGCCTACCGGACCACTCCCAAAACAGCAACAGAAGAAACCCCTTACTCGCTAGTCTACGGCTCTGAGGCCATTGTACTTATAGAGAAGCGTGTAAGAACAACAGTCTCCGGATCAACCTCTCAGGAGGAGAATAACAAGCTTATGGCGCTAAGCCTCGAAAACTGGTCCTACCAGCAAGATGTCGCCAGGACGTATAACCAGAAAGTCAGAAACATAACCTTCCAGCAAGGGGACTGGGTTCTACGACGAGCAGAGAAAACGACGGGGAAACTCACCCCACGGTGGGAAGGACCCTACGGAGAGCAGGCGCCTACAGGCTGCAAGATAGCAAAGGTAAAATACAACCCAACTGCTGTAACGCCCTGCACCTCAAAGCCTATCATTTCTAATACGGTCTCCGGACCATGATTTCTATACTACTATATTCTATTTAAGCATTATGATTTCCTATTCCTATGTATGCTAAACGTCTCTGGACAAAACTTATAATAAAATAGTTCTGACTATAAAAGCAGAGGGGAAATCTTTATACTTAAAGGGGCATACGAGCTGGATTAGGTCTCCAGAGACCTCCGATCCTGGCCAACCCTCACAAAAGTGGTACGACCACAGTGGCACACCCACAAAGAATCAAAACGGGTATGAGACGTAAAGCAGGAATGGGTATGTGCAAGCCTGAGTATGTTGTCAAAACTACCTAAAACCCATGTGCAGCCTAAGGCGCATCGGGTTCCAGAGTACCAATGTGAAAAGTACATGTACCAAAACGCTACGAACTACACGATACAGGGAACACATGGCATATATTGATTACAAAAGTACTGTGAAATACAGGGAGCAATCTAAATCCTGCTTTTCAGACGTGGAAAGCAGCGTAAGCCTGGCACTTGGGTCATAACACCCACAACAGCACCCTCTAAGCTTGTCACTGACTTCCTGCAGAAGTAGAATACATCATAGGAACTCGATAGTGGCCAGCTTCCGAGTGGAAGAATGCGAAATCCAAACAGGTACCGGTAGTAGTCTTGCCTAGGAAGGCGGAGTACGGTCCCTGCGAAAAAATAAACATTCCGGGTTCCTAAGGAACTCCAGGTCCTTATGCGAGCCCCCGATATAAATAGGAAACCCAAGGTTCCCCAAACGATTCCGGGTCCTACGCATAAAATCTAAGGAAGAACCTCCGGGTTCCCGTATAGCCTCCGGGTTCCCGTATAGCCTCCGGGTTACAATCAAAGATCTCAGGGTCTAAGGAAGAACCTCCGGGTTCCTAAGTGGCCTCAGGGTTCCAAAGATAAAAAGAAGTTAGAACCCCCGTGCAGCCTAGGGCGCATCAGGGTCATTACAACTTCAAAGAACCTCCGGGTTCCAAACAGCAATCTCCGGATCAAAACCTCCGGGTTCTGACACGGCCCTAAAAGCCTAAATACAATTTTAGAAAAATAGATAGAACCCCTGTGCAACCTAGGGTGCATCGGGGTCATTACATCCCTAAAGAACCTCCGGGTTCCCACACGACCTCAATGTCCAAATACACCAGGGTCCCGATACGATCTCAGGATCTAAAAGAAAAGCCTTGTACGCTTGTACGACCTCAGGGTCCAATCACAATCACAGAAACCTCCGGGGTTCCAACCACAGTCTCCGGATCTAGCATAGAATCTCCGGATTCCTACATCGCCTTCGGGCTTCAGTCTCGGTCCCAGGATCTAGAGAAAAGACCTTCGGGTCCCAAACAAAGACCTCATGGTCAAAGGGAACTTCCAGGCTCCTCCACTGTGGGAACCGAAATTCACACTGTCGATTTCCGTTTAAATAAGGAAACTAAGAAAACCCTAGTTTCCCAGAGGACCCGGATATCTGTTAATTACCACACGTCAAGCAATCAGAACACGAGAATAACAACGATAAAAATAAGAAATCGAAAAGAGAGCAAAGTAGATCTTATTCCGAATCTGCGTATGAGCGTTACAACAAGGTATAAGCCTGGGCTCGAGAGCTGTCGGCGAGATTCCTAGTTCTAGCAACCCTAAGACGGCTAAACCTAATTGAGTCGCAGCTCGAAATAACAAAAACGGAAAATTGCCTAAATTGCTCTAAGTGCTAAGTTTGCTCTGAAAAAGTTCTCCCTTCTGCTCCTCGCCTAGGACTCCTTATATACTAGCTCCAAGGTCGGTTTACGCTTTTACTCTTCTGCCCTTAAGCCGTCATAGCATAAAAATGGAGATATTCCATTTTTCCCGATCTTCACAATTATCTTCAAAACTTCCGTATTTATCCGCGGAAACTTGACATTTATCCTTCCTCGTGGGCCAAGCGTGAACCATGCTGTGGTTCACGGGCTTTTGGTTAGGAAAAATCGTAGGATGGGCCTCGAGTCGTGTTTTAGGTCCCTTTGGGCCGTCTTCCGACTCGACACGTTTACTACGAGTTTTCCGCGGTTTCTAATCCACGAAGTTTGATCGATGAATTAGAATAGCGGGAAACATGGACTGAGCTTGCTACGGTCTTCGGGAGATAGCATTCGAAGGTTTGACTAGAATGCAAGGACTGGTGTCGTATCGATGTTCGGAAAGGTTCAATCGCTACACAGCGACCGAACTTTGGCTCGAGCCCGGTCGCTATGTAGCGACCGAGCGAAACGAGTGCCCGGTCGCTACGTAGCGACCGAGCGGGACGATCGCTCGGTCGCTACGTAGGGACCGAGCTTGGCTGAGCTCGGTCGCTACGTAGCGACCGAGCGGGACGATCGCTCGGTCGCTACGTAGCGACCGAGCTTTGGCTCGAGCTCGGTCGCTACGTAGCGACCGAGCGGGACGAGCGCTCGGGCGCTACGTAGCGACCGAGCTTTGGCTTGGGCTCGGTCGCTACGTAGCGACCGAGCGGGACGACCGTTCGGTCGCTACGTAGCGACCGAGCGGGACGGACGTTCGGTCGCTGCGTAACGACCTGTTTCGAGCTTTCGTCGGACATCTCGATTCTTTCTTCCGCCAAGCTTTTTCGTAAGGAAGAATCTATTTCGAAAAGTACTCTTCGGAGAAACTCTTATTTTCTTCTTCGGACGTTTTGAATGTTAAATTTGTCGTAACCGTTTTTGACCCCAACAGTTAGCCCCCCAGCCCGTTAGAGTTGTGACTCTAGCGGGCGGATAGATGACTTTGACAAGGTTAAGTGTATTGGACGAAATTTACAGTTAAAACTCCGCGGAAAAAAGTTGTCGAGGCGACATTCCGAACCCATACTTCTATAAGTAGTGAGCTCTTGTCATTCATTTTCTTCACACCTTTCCTTCTTCATTTTCTTCAAAAACCTCTCTAGTTTCATAACTTTCCTTTCAACATGTCTTCCTTCCAAGGTGATAAGAAGGATTCCGACGTCGAGATGGGTGAGGCCACTTCTCCGGCTCTGGTTCCAACTTCTCCGGCGGAAGTGCCGGCTTGTGTTGCCGGTCATCTTTCTTTCCGAGAGAAACTAGTTCGTCGCCAAGCCGAGAAAGAATTGGCTCAGACTGGCTCCGAGTTTCCGTCTTCCTCCGCGCAGGTCGTTGCCCCGTGTCATGGGACCGACGTCGCGGCTCCTCTCCCGCAAGTCCTACCTGCGGGATCTTCCACGACTCCGATCCTCGTCGAGGACAAAGAGAAGGCCGCTGACTCTATGCCTCCGCCTCCAGCCAGAAAAGAAATCGTTCTGGCATTGCGTGCTCCTAGCGCTGTCCAGGCTACTCAGCCTAAGAGTCGGAAGAGGAAACTGGCCAAGAGCGGTGACGGGGAGACTTCGCAGCGAGGTGGGTCGAGCCTAGCATCGGGACTTCGCGGAAAGGTTTGTTTCGTGTTTGAATTTTCGATCGTCTTTCGTGCATTCTTTTCACGGACTTAGTCTTAAGAATTTTTACCGTTCGCAGTTCATATCGTTGATCGATGGGATGATCAGCGAATGTGGTTCTGAGACCAGTCGTCTTTCCGGGGAGTTGGTGGAGCTTCAGGGCAGATGGTCCGAAACCGAGGCTATGTTGACGGCTGTCGAGGACTCTCACTCTGCGAAAGTGTCGAAGCTCGAGGTTGCGATAGGAGAGCTTGAGAGGGACCTCGGGAAGACGGCGAGTTCCTTGCTTAAGGAAAAGAAGGCCAGGAAGGCCAAATCCTCGGAGGTGCGTCGACTCCAGCGTCAGATCGAGAGTGACGCTGGACTAGCGCGCCGCGGGATCCAAGAGGCTACGGATGCCCTTCGTGCGGAGTTTCAGGCTCGCTTGGCGAAGATTTCTGCTTCCCTGGGTTCCCTCGAGTGTATCCGGAGCAGGGATTTCGCTTTGGCGACGATTGAGGGCGGGATGGCCGTGGTTCGGTCGTTCCAAAGTGAGACTCCCCCGACCTTGGAGGCCGAAGAGGCCCGACTGTCCGGCTGCAAGGGAGATATGGCGGCCGAGGATGGCGATTTCGGTCTCATCCTGGCCGACCTAAAATCCGCTTGCTTCCTTCCGACGTGTTCAGAAGACCCAGAGGGGAAAGATCCGATGGTCGGAGAGAACGGAAGCGACGCGGCTCCAGGCTCGGACGAGGCGGCGGGTGAAGAGGGGGCGTAAGTTCTGAGGGTGACTTGGGTTAGATCTCTTGCGAGAGATTTGTTTTTTTTCTTTTATGTCTTTATGTTTCGGCCTTGAATGGCCTTGTTTGTATTTCGGGACTGGCCGTGTGTGGCTTTGAATCCCTGCCGCTCCGCGGCTTTATCGTATGATAATCGGATAACGCTTTTTTATGAATTTGTGAATAGTGGGGAGGAAGGTGATGAGTTGTCGTCTCATATCCTTCTTCGATTGTGAAATGTTTTATTCGAGACCTGTTTCGGGAGTTCTTCCGCGAGATGTGAACTCTGCGGGGGTGCTGAAGGTATCGAACGTAAACATAGAGGCGTGGTTTAAGAATCTCTTATCTTTCGATATCATGCCTTTGAGATGTTAGAGACCAGTGCGCTGGGTTTAGGGCAAGACCTAGGTTTACTTTCGGTTTAAGGATTGTGCGGTGACTAACCGGCTATCGTTTTTCCTGTCGCGATTTCTTCCTGATTCGTATCGATGTAAAGTCCGCGAAAAGTTCTCGGCTTATACGACTTGTTTGATACGAATCGAGCATCTCTCCGGAGACCGGAAGTGCTAGACCAAAATTTCGGATTTCTTTTATAGCGCTATTATCCTTGTGTCGGATGTAAGAGAGTCATCTCCATGAGATGGCTATGTCTGTTTAGGACGTTTGTGAGTTCGATGTGATCAGCATCGGACTTGGTGGCGTGTGCCGTTGTTTTGATTAATTTGCGCAAAATAAATGTTAATGTGTGCATATATGTGTCTTTTTGCGGAGATTTCGTTTGCTCGGAAGAAACCAACTTTGAGGCATCTTTTGCGACGTCTCGCGATGCTAAAGGTTGATTCTCCCAAGCGGCCGACTAATTTCCGAAGACCTTGTTGCGATTTCGCGGGTGAGGATGTTTTGATAAGTCGAAAACACCAAAAGTGCGGTAAGAAGTTTTTCGATTTTGTGGGAGTATACGAGTATACGTACCCACTCCCCCCCTTTTTAATGAGGGGGGACAGCTGAATTTGCCTTTCGGCAAACTGCCTACGTACTCCTTGCGGAGATCAAGCCGTCTCGTAGTTCAGTGATTGCGAGTTGGTTTGTTTAGTGATAGTATTTTTTGAGATGCATCGCATTCCAGGTTCTAGGGATTTTTATGCCCTGCATGTTGGCTATTTCGTAAGAACCTGGTCGGACGACTTTTTCGATTTTATAGGGACCTTCCCAGTTTGCTCCGAGTTTTCCCGCGTTTCGTTCAGCGGTGTTTTGGAAGACTTTGCGAAGGACCAGATCTCCCTGATTGAACCTACGGTTCCGTACGTTGGAGTTATAGTATCTCGCAGCGGCGTGCTGGTAGTTTTGAATTCGGATGAGCGCTCGATCCCGGCGTTCGTTAATGAGGTCGAGATCGTCCAAGAGCATAGCATTGTTGAGTTCCTCTCGTTCGGGTAAGAACCTTCTTCGAACACCGGGAAATTCTACTTCCGCGGGAATCATGCACTCCGTGCCGTATACCAAGGCGAAGGGAGTTTCTCCCGTTGCTCGCCTTGGGGTGGTACGGTGAGACCAGAGGACTCCCTCGAGTTCGTCGGCCCATCTACCTTTTTTGGCCTCCAAGCGTTTCTTCAGTCCGTCGAGAATGGTCTTGTTGATTGTTTCAGCCTGTCCGTTGCACTGCGGATATCTGGGAGTTGACTTGTTGAGTCGTATCTTCCACTTTTCGCAGAATGCCTCGAATCGGGTGGAAATGAATTGAGACCCGTTATCGGTTACGATTTCGTAAGGAACTCCATGCCTACAGATGATGTTTTTCCATACGAAATTCTCGACTTGGACGTCTTTTATACTTGCGTACGAGTCCGCCTCTACCCATTTTGAGAAGAAATCGGTAAGGACTAGAAGGAAACGCTTTTGCTTTGAATTATGCAGAGGTCCGACAATATCCATGGCCCAGCGCATAAAGGGATAAGGCGACGTGATGGAGGAAAGAACTTCGGCCGGTTGTCGGATAGTTGGCGCATGCCTTTGGCATTTTTCGCATTTTCGTGCGAATTTTTCGCAATCTCCGATCATTGTTGGCCAATAGTATCCGTGGCGTTTGATTTTCACGGCTAGTGATCTTCCGCCGGAATGGTTGCCGCATGAGCCGGAATGTATTTCCTCCATTACTTTCCTCGCCTTTTCTCCTTCCAGGCACGTCAGGAGCGGTCCGGAGAATCTCCACTTGTAGATTTCGCCGTCCACTGTTACGTAGCGTGCGGCCTGTGTTCGGATCTTGCGAGCTGACCATTTTTCGGCGGGCAGTTGCCCGTCGATAATGTAGTCTCGAATCGTCTGAAGCCATGGGGTATCACAACCGTAATCGGATTGCTCCGATGGTGGTGGTATCGTAATCTCTTCTTCCTCGTCGTCTTGACCCTCTATGAGATTGACAACGACTGGCGGTCCGATACTCGGATGTTCGATGAATTCGACCGGAATTACCCTTTTGAGTCCTGGATCGGAACTTGATGCTAAGGCCGCGAGGGCGTCCGCCTGGACATTCTCGGAACGGGGGATCCGGGTAAGGGCGAAACAGTCGAAGTCTTGAGCTAGACCTTGGACCAGTTTGAGGTACGCGTCCATCCGTTCGTCTCTGGCTTCATATTCTCCGCTGAATTGACTGGCCACTAACTGGGAGTCGCAGTAAGCGTGGAGATTACGTATTTTTAAGCCGTGAGCCAAACGTAGACCTGCGATCAATGCTTCGTATTCGGCCTCGTTGTTTGAGGCATGGAATTCCAGTCTGAACGATTGTTCCAGGATCTCGCTCGTTGGAGATGTGAGACGGATCCCGATACCCGATCCTTGCTTGGATGAGGATCCGTCGACGTGGAGGAGCCAGGTGGAATTTGGTTCCTCGTTGGTTATTGCTCCCGTTGGAAGTTCGACCAAAAAGTCCGCGAGCACTTGTGATTTTGCGCTCGTCCTTGGTCGGTATTCGATGTCATACTCGCTCAACTCGACCGCCCACTTAGCCAATCGGCCTGATTGACTTGGGCTATGCAAAATTGTCCGTAAGGGAAAAGTCGTGAGGATAACAATCGTGTGGGATTGGAAATATGGTCGTAGTTTTCGGGCCGATGTTACGACCGCGCATGCCAATTTTTCCATCAACGGATACCTAGATTCGGCATCCAGCAAGGTTTTGCTTATGTAAAAAATAGGTTTCTGCTCCCCGCGTTCTTCCCTGATCAGGACTCCGCTTACGGCTGTTGCCGATACCGCGATGTACAAGAATAAAGGCTCCCCTTCCACGGGTTTTGCGAGGACTGGAGGAGTAGCTAAATAACGCTTCAGCTGTTGGAAGGCGTTTTCGCACTCTTCCGTCCATTCGAATTTTTTATTTCCTCGCAGGACGTCGTAGAAGGGCAGGCACTTATCTGTTGATCGTGAAATAAATCGGTTAAGTGCTGCGATTCTGCCGGTCAGTCTTTGGACTTCCCGTTTATTCTTCGGCGAAGCCATCTCGATTAGAGCGTTGATCTGTTTTGGATTTGCTTCGATACTGCGGTTGGTGACCAAGTAGCCGAGGAATTCTCCTGATGCCACGGCGAATCTACATTTCGTCGGATTGAGCTTCATGTTATGGGAGTTTAGTTGTGCGAAGCATTCTTCGAGATGTGACACGTGATCTCTTGCTTTGAGGGATTTGACAAGCATGTCGTCGATATAAACTTCCATCGTTTTTCCGAGTTGTTTGGAGAACATTCGGTTCACGAGTCGTTGGTAAGTTGCTCCAGCGTTTTTGAGGCCGAAGGGCATTACCTCATAGCAATAGTTTCCGCGATCGGTAATGAACGCAGTCTTCTCACGATCGTCGGGATTCATCCTAATTTGATTATAGCCTGAGAAAGCGTCCATGAAGGATAAGAGTTCGTTGCCCGCCGTTGCTTCTACCAATCGATCGATATGTGGTAGAGGGAAGCTATCCTTTGGACATGCCTTGTTTAGGTCGGTAAAATCTACGCAAACTCGCCACTTCCCGTTTTTCTTTTTGACTACTACGGGGTTGGCGAGCCAGTCCGGGTATCTTACTTCCGTTATCGACCCAACTTTAAGCAGTTTTTCGACCTCATCGTTTACTGCGGTAGCACGTTCGGGTCCCAGCTTCCGTCTTTTCTGTTTGACGGGTTTGAATGTTGGGTCGATATTCAGCTCGTGACATGTTATGTTAATGTCGATTCCTGGCATATCTTCCGCAGCCCATGCGAAAGTATTAAGGTTCTTTTTAAGACAGGTTATGAGTTCTGTCTTTAAAGGCTCGTGGAGATTGGCTCCAATCTCGACGCATCGTTCTGGGAAGGCTTCGTCGAGACAGATTGTTACCACGGGTTCACAAGTTGGCTCGCGTTTTTCATCTAGGGCTGCGAAGATACGAGATTGCCAGAAGAATTCCGCTGAATCCTGACTTCGCGTATCTTTGCTGGAGGTCTTTTTCTCCGCTTTCTTAGGAGTAATTTCGAGGATCGGTCTCTTTCGTTTTAGTTCCGCGGCGAAACAAACCTGAGAAACTCTTGGGTTTCCCCAGATTACCTCGACTCCGTTAGGGGTCGGGAACTTGAGGCAAAGATGGTAGGTTGATGGGATTGCGCGCATGGTGTTCAGCCATGGCGTCCCCATGATAACGTTGTAAGATGCGGGGCGGTCAACGACTAGAAACTCTGTGATGTTTGTCACGGTTCCGGCTTTGACAGCGAGTCTAATCGATCCATAGGCCATGGTCGTTTCCCCCGAAAGCCCTAGCAGTGGGCTTGGGCATTTTGCGATCTCGGATTGACTGATCCCCATCTTTTCAAGAGTGTCTTTGAAGATGATATCGGCCGAGCTTCCGGTATCGATTAGTACTCTAGCGACGTCGATATCTCGAATTGTCAACTCGATAACAAGGAGATCGTTCCGAGGTTTGGCTCGATCGACCGTTTCTCCCCCCTTGAATGAGATGACATTCGCGCACGTCGAATCTCGCATGTCGTTCCTGATCGTTGAGTGGTTTTTGCGGGTGAGATTGATCCGTAAGTCCCCCTCCTTCTAGCGCCAAACTGTGGGAACCAAAATTCACACTGTCGATTTCCGTTTAAATAAGGAAACTAAGAAAACCCTAGTTTCCCGTAGGACCCGGATATCTGTTAATTACCACACGTCAAGCAATCAGAACACGAGAATAACAACGATAAAAATAAGAAATCGAAAAGAGAGCAAAGTAGATCTTATTCCGAATCTGCGTATGAGCGTTACAACAAGGTATAAGCCTGGGCTCGAGAGCTGTCGGCGAGATTCCTAGTTCTAGCAACCCTAAGACGGCTAAACCTAATTGAGTCGCAGCTCGAAATAACAAAAACGGAAAATTGCCTAAATTGCTCTAAGTGCTAAGTTTGCTCTGAAAAAGTTCTCCCTTCTGCTCCTCGCCTAGGACTCCTTATATACTAGCTCCAAGGTCGGTTTACGCTTTTACTCTTCTGCCCTTAAGCCGTCATAGCATAAAAATGGAGATATTCCATTTTTCCCGATCTTCACAATTATCTTCAAAACTTCCGTATTTATCCGCGGAAACTTGACATTTATCCTTCCTCGTGGGCCAAGCGTGAACCATGCTGTGGTTCACGGGCTTTTGGTTAGGAAAAATCGTAGGATGGGCCTCGAGTCGTGTTTTAGGTCCCTTTGGGCCGTCTTCCGACTCGACACGTTTACTACGAGTTTTCCGCGGTTTCTAATCCGCGAAGTTTGATCGATGAATTAGAATAGCGGGAAACATGGACTGAGCTTGCTACGGTCTTCGGGAGATAGCATTCGAAGGTTTGACGAGAATGCAAGGACTGGTGTCGTATCGATGTTCGGAAAGGTTCAATCGCTACACAGCGACCGAACTTTGGCTCGAGCCCGGTCGCTATGTAGCGACCGAGCGAAACGAGTGCTCGGTCGCTACGTAGCGACCGAGCTTTGGCTCGAGCTCGGTCGCTACGTAGCGACCGAGCGGGACGATCGCTCGGTCGCTACGTAGCGACCGAGCTTTGGCTCGAGCTCGGTCGCTACGTAGCGACCGAGCGGGACGATCGCTCGGTCGCTACGTAGCGACCGAGCTTTGGCTCGAGCTCGGTCGCTACGTAGCGACCGAGCGGGACGAGCGCTCGGTCGCTACGTAGCGACCGAGCGGGACGAGCGCTCGGTCGCTACGTAGCGACCGAGCTTTGGCTCGGGCTCGGTCGCTACGTAGCGACCGAGCGGGATGACCGTTCGGTCGCTACGTAGCGACCGAGCGGGACGGACGTTCGGTCGCTGCATAACGTCCTGTTTCGAGCTTTCGTCGGACATCTCGATTCTTTCTTCCGCCAAGCTTTTTCGTAAGGAAGAATCTATTTCGAAAAGTACTCTTCGGAGAAACTCTTATTTTCTTCTTCGGACGTTTTGAATGTTAAATTTGTCGTAACCGTTTTTGACCCCAACATCCACGACCTCCGGGTCCCCAGATGAACCCCGATCCACATGCAACCTCCGGGTTACGATATCATTCTCCAGACTCCTAGAGTCCGTATGTTAGCCTAAAAACCCCACAATCAGAGCCCATCTCTTCGGGTGCACTAGTGATCTTTGGGCCCCCAATGACAACCCCCTGATCCTCACGGAATTTCCGGGTCCGGGGAAACCTCTGTATCTAAACAAAGGTCTGGATCCATTCCTCAGGGTTCTAATTCCTGAGCCCGCGATTCTAAAAGACGCACCCTGCTACCTCTCGAGAAAGAGATCATCGGCAGAAAATACTTCAGAAGCAAGTCTAATACGCAAGTAAAAATCCGAAGGCGTTCTTAAAAAAGAAAGGGGGCCACAGCAGGGCCGTCATCTTACAAAATTAAAGGGCACGAAGGCCCGCAAACAAGTTTTAAACCCTCGTAGAGGGCAAATACAACAAAAGAAACCGCGACAAGGGGTTAAGGGTTCAGAAAGAAAGAATAGGGGTCAGACGGAGGATCATCAGCACTAGGCTTCTGAGTCTTCTCTGTTGCAGCCTTGCTCGGGATCGCTGGCTCTCCCTCAAAGGAAGGAGCCGGAAAACCCCGATACTCAGCCTCAGAGGTCTTCACCATCTTGTACCGCTCTAACGCACCTTCAAGATCCCAGCTATCGGTCTGATGGTTGAGCCACTCCCTCATGAGCTCCCAGCCAGCCACCACTATGGCGCCGCTTGATGTCACTCAAATTACCCTAACGAGTGAATTACTCTCTCAAATAAAAGGTTCAATCGTAGTACTTAGGGATCGAATCCAAAAGGAGCTAGGGAACCATATCGACTATAGAAACCAAGGTTAAGCTAGGCAAACAAGTTTAATAGGTAATAAATATGAAAACAGTAAATAAATAAAAGCAGTGTGAACAAGATAGTTGTTCAGTAAATAAAAGCGAGTTTGGTGATGGAAGGTTGGTTACTAGATTTAGGATTTCATTCAGGTTATTAGAACACTAATCTATAGATGTTAAGGATAGATTCTAGAACTCGATATCTAATATAAAAGACAACCAGCTCTCGCTGTGAGTCTAATCTATTGACTAAGCTCAGTGTTTCCGCATTCGCATGTCAACACTGATCGAGCATCGATTGATGCTATGGTTTGAGCGTCGATCGATACTATGGTACAAGCGTCAATCGATGCTGCCTTAGGCAAGTGTTATAGATCTGATCGATTATGTTCAACTAGATTCCAAGACAAACTCTCGTATGAGCCAAGGTAACTAGTCCAGCAGGGCTCGGGTTCCGTCAATTGATTGCACTCTCGTGCATATCAATTGTCCTATGGTTTTAGGAACAAACAATTAGTCACACTCTCGTGCTTTTCTAACTATTCCAGATCCTAGTATTACAAGTTGCCCTGGTGTAGAGATCTATAGTATCCTAACAATCATATAATTTAGAATTCATTCAAAACCCTAGAAATTCCTAAACCTAGCAGGTAGATCTACTCATGCATGATAATTGTCACATAAATCATAGATGAATAGATGAAGAACATAAATATAAATAAAACCAAAACCAATGGAGTTCCAAGAGGACTGTGATAGGAGTTCCTCTCTTCTCTCCTAACTAAGAACAATGAAATAAAGATGTAAAAGAAAGCGTAGCCGTCAACAATGGCTCAGAAATGACATAAATAGGATTTATGGTCGTCCAAGGGTATTCTGGTAACTTGGGGTTACTTCTGGGCTTTAGTCGGTCTCCAAATATGGCCGGCCCACATTCTGTCATCCCTGTCGATCGATATGCACATTGCTGCATCGATCGACACTCATTTATATTCTCGACAGCTTCCTCTCGCGAGGCAGACTGACCACTATCCAGTAAAACGGGCATAACTTCTGCTACATGATTCTAATTGACCTCAGACCAGTAGAATTGGAAATCCAACTCAAATTTCTATATTGTATCAAAATATGAGCTCAATCGGACGGTGGGAAGGTCTCCATTCATAGCTAGACATCTGAAGCGTCTGTGCAGTCCTGCACTCAAAAGGCTCTATACGACTCCAAAATCGCCATATTTCTCCAGAACGTACCTGAACCTGTAAATACTCAAAAAGAATCCAAAACATAATAATTATATCTTAAAACACTTATATACCATGGATGGAAGTAGGTGAAATTCATGGTATATCAACTCCCCAGACTTACCCTTTTGCTTGTCCTCAAGCAAAACAAACATGCGGTCTCTCTGAAAGAGGTTTGAAAATAGCAGGGACGCACATGATTTAAAACTTAGAAGCATCACCTCTACAATATTGCAATCCACATCTAAAATGTCCTAATCCCAAAAGCACATTATATCATATCCTACCTTAGCAACAAAATTCACCTAGCCAACAACTTAGTAAATACTATTTGACATTCCCCTCTCCCAACCTCATTTCTTAACATAAACAAAAGTACAGGCTTTACCTTGGGAGTATCAATCAGAGGACACATGGATTTTCAAACAAGTATCTGGATCTGCAGGTAAAAGTTAGTTCCTATCTTTTCTCTTGATTAATTTCTCTCTTTAGTCAAAGTCTGCTTTTATTGCAGGATCATTGACCAAGACTGGACAGGCTTCCATGAATCAAAACTTAATGGTGTTTGCCACCAAGTCATGTTCACTTCTTTTTTACATTTATCCAAGAATTCATATGAAGCGAGCCTTGGAGATTGCCGCCATCAAGTCCCGTTCGAATTTTTTATTGTTGGAATCGTTATGAAACAAGCCTTAATGGTTGTAGCCACTAAGTCATGTTCGGATTCCACCTAACTAATACCTATAAACTTTTCTTTTCTTTTTTTTTTTATCTTTTTTTTTGAAATTAAAAATCTCTACGTAAATATCTAGGGTAGAAATAGAGAGAAAAAATGTGATAAATCTACATAAGGTTTTACCTTCCAGACTTGTTTGAAGAATCCGATCTCATGTATACCAAGCTCCAAGACAAGCAGTGGAGTCAGGTTTAGTGTTGGAGGTCAGCTTTAGTTACTTCAAACAATCTCAGCAAGTGTTGATAGTTGACAGGTTGATCCACTTTAGTATCTTTAGTACTATCTGCAATCAGTAAGTCTAGAATGGTGCTAAAGAGTGGTTAGATAACAAGCAAAAATCAATAAGTTCATTATCCCCTTCTTGACTCAATAAAAACTTTTTGAAAACCATTTTAATAAGACTCAAAATAAACCAATGTAAATAAACATCCCCATACTTAAATTATACTGTCCCAGTGTAAATTCAGTCGGAGTTATGGTGAAAAAAATAAATCATAAGGACTCAATGTAACAAGTAAGAACGATATATCTGACCGGATTGAATATCAATCGATGTGCAAATGGATGCATCGATCGTTGCAGTTGATGTAATGTTGATCGATATCGACATATCCTCGTCGGTCGATATGATGGTAGTCCTTCTACTTGGATCCTCTATATATATATATATGGCTAACTAAACACAATATTAGTAGAACCTCCCCCAGACTTAAACAACACAGTGTCCAGTGTTATACAGTCTAAGATTAGTGGGAAAATAAATCATAAGGACAGTATTTAATAAGGAAAACAGTATACCTGACTTGGATGTGAGTGTCGACCAACACGGTTAAGTGGCGATCGATACTCTCGATGCTTTGTCGATCGATGGTAGCTAGTCATCATCAATTCTTGTGTAACCTCATCTTCCTTGGATCTTATATATATCTAACAGTGGGTTGCCTCCCACTCAGCGCTTATTTTTAGTCATTAGCTTGACTTCTGGATATCTGATTTAGTCCGGATGAGAATGAGAACTTGCTCCAAACCAAGTCTCAATGTCTACTCTCTGAGGCTTTATCATTCTTGTGTGAAAGCCTCCTCCATAGACTCATCTCCTTTGTCTATCATCTCACCAATAATAAAGAGTACTTTAAGCTTTGCAAAAGGATGTGAGAAGCATCTGCTGTGCACTCTGGATTTCCTGACACCATCTGAGAAGTAAGGAATCAATGATAACTGAGGACCTCCTTTGATCCTTTTTCTCTTCTTCCAATATCTCTTCTTCTTTCCCCCAGACTTGTCTGAACACGTGATTGTCTTCATCAAAAAGATTTTGACAATCTTCATACTTTTTATGCTCTGATTCATGACGGGTGTCGATCGATGTTAAAGTGCTACTGTCGATCGAAGTTGTCTTGTCAGTGTCGATCGATGTCGTCTGGCTGGTGTCGATCGATGTTGCTTTTGTTGGACCTTTGTCAAAGTCACCTCTATATCTCAATCCTATCTGAGAAATTGATGCATGCTGATGTTCATCCAATACCCCAATGTAAGAACCTGGTTGAACACTTCTCTCTGGTGGAATAGGAGATTCAGCTTCAAAAACAAAGCAGGGAACCACAAACTTCACTGGATCATGTATCTGATTCACTCTTTTGTGAATCCCAACAGCTTCACAAAGTCTCTGATGTTTAGGGACAGAAAAGTGTGATGTCGCAGACTTGTGCATTCTCTCCTCAATTGGTTCTATCTCAACTGTGTATCCTAGCAGCTCATCCAAACATGGGTGTCGATTGATACATTCGGGTGGGTGTCTATCATCATCAAGCTTCTGCCTATGCCATTCTTCCAACTCCAAGAAGTTTTCTAGAGTGAATCTGTCGACATCTGAGGTAGGATAACTGCTTGATTCATATGTTCTCTCCAATGTCGAGTCTGCAATGTCCTGAGGACAACTCAATATTCCAGGGATCTCAAGAGGTAGCGATTGGCAACATGAGTTTCTGTCGATCGATGCTGAGATAGTGCTATCGATCGATTCTGAGGATGTACTGTCGATTCATATTGAAGACAGGATGTCGATCAATGCTGATGCTGGTCGTGCAGGCTCGCGACATTTATTGGTTGTAAGTGCTGGATCTTCAAACACATCTATACAGGAAATAAACTTCTCACCTTTCTTCTTCTTCACGGGATCATAGAAGACAGTTTCATCAACATTAGTCAAGCACATCCTATTCTTCTTAAAATCACAAACTGCTCCCACTGTAGCCATGAAGGCTCTTCCAAAAAGAAGAGAAGATATCTGGCCAGATTTGCTCTTCACGACGTGAAAGTCCACAAGGATACTGCAGTCTCCTATCTCTACCTTGACATTCTTGATCATGCCTGCTGAGTTTGCCTTGGAGTTATCCACGAAAGTGAAACTATCCTGAGAAGGCTCCATATTCAATCCTAATAAATCAGTAGTGTCTATAGCCATGATACTTACTGCAGATCCAGTATCGCAGAGGGCGTTTGGCAAGGTGTGATCATGTATACAGCATGGAATCAAGAACTTTCCAGGATCTTGTTCCTTCTTCAGAGTCCTCTTAGGTTTACCCCGACCTTGTTGAATAACATCTCAATGTCCTTATCCGTCTCTCTCCTCTCTCTGAAGAAATTACCAAGTCTGTACTTATAAAATGCGTCCTCGAAAGACATATCCTTAGGAACTCTCTTCACCCTCTTGTGAAATCCATCAAGTTCCACTTTGTTAACTTCTCTCCTGAGGTATTTGGGAATAAATCCTTTCCTAGATTTGACTCTTTTCTCACTTTGAACTCCTTCTTTTGTTTCCTGCTTTTCCATCGAAGGTTCGTATCCATCCCATTGGCGTTGATCGATCTCAACGAGAGAAGTTTCAGCTAGTGTTGATTGCTCTTGCTCTGGTGCTTCTGCAGATTGCTGATTTATCTTCTCTGTTGTCTCTAAGCAAAGTAATGTCTGAGATGGATTTATAGTGGCTTTCAAGCGGTGTACATCAAGATCTGGTAATAGCACTTGATATGGAGTGGATGGATGATCAGTACTCGGCTACTCTTGTCTATCGATGCAACCATGTTGCTGTCGATTGATTCTTTCTTGTTGTTGTCGATCGATGCGCTCATGTTGTTGTCGATCGACTTCCTTTAATTTAACTCGAGCTCGGGTGGGAGGATGTGGGTGTCGGGCGGCAAAGTCGGAATGGCTCTGAATTCAAACAATCTTGTCCGATCCCAAAAGTGGTGTCGATCGATGCTCGTCTGATGGTGTCGGTCGACGCTCAAGTGATGATGTCGATCGATGCTCAGTCGTTGGTGTCGGTCGACACCAATACGAGCTGCCTACAGACATAGAACTTTCGACTAGAAAAGCATCTTCTTCCAGGTTCTCCTGCTCAAGTACTTCCCTAAATCCATTATCTAAGATGTCATCAACCCTGTGTCTTTCAACTTCCACTGCATTCTCTTTAATCAGAGCTTCTTGCTTCCTAACAGCTTCTGCAGTATGAGAAGCTTGGGTGTATAGCATCTTAACACGGGTATCTAAGGTTTCTAATCTTCCATTCAGCTCTTTGCAGAGAAAATCCAAATGCAGATTCATATCCTCAGTTATCTCCAGCTGATCTTTCAAGAGCTCCTCCAGCTTAAATTCCATCTCATCTAAATTGCGCTGATCCTTATCCTGGTATATAGCTTGCTCCACCAATGAGACTTCATGTATAGAACCAGTCTCAGCCTCAACGATGTTGCTGTCATCCTTCACAGCTGATTTTATCTTGTGCATATCCAGATTTTTGGTATTGTTACTAGACACCAAGTTCTCAATCAGTCTCTTAGCTTCCTATGATTTTATCTCTTATCTCTTGAGCTCGTGCTTCACAAAAAGAATTCACGTAGGAACGCCTTTGGATGTCAGTCCAAGATGTAAGAGATCCAGGTGGTAGCTGCTTAAGTCAATGCAAAGCTTCTCCAACAAGTGAGTGTTTAAAGAACTTGCAAAGCAGGTAGTCCTCGGGGACTCCATCCATACTGATAGCAGCAATAAGATCCTCGAATATATCCAGATTGTCCATAGGATGCTCGTGAGATAACCCAGAGTAGGGTATCTGTGCCACGAGTGTGTAATACTGTGGCTTCAGCTTGAAATTCGGTATATGAATCTCTGGAAGGCGAATGGCTGATCTGTTGGCGTGGTATTCATCAGGATTGTTGTAGTCAGCCAATGTCCTTTGTCAAGCAGCCTCATCTACCAGTATAGCAGATCTTGTAGCATCAGTATCGTGCTCAGGGATTGTAGTCCCCTGAGCATCTAGTTTCTGACCTGCTGCATTACACATATGACCGTCAGGGTCATGCAGGTCTTTATTCTCATCCCTCTGCAGCACAAGTGCCGCGATCATGTCTTCTCGCGGACTGGTATCGATCGATGTTCGAGTTGAATTGTCGATCGTCGCTTTGTGGTAAATGTCGATCGATGTGGAAGTGTTGGTGTCAATCGATACTGTGCGTTTCTCTGTGCGGATCGAGCGTTCCAAACGTGCTGGGTCTGAGAAGAAAAGCAATTCGTCCTTGCTGCTTCTGGTACTGATAGGCATGTACCTGAAAAACAAGAAAAAAAAATTTCGTAAGTAGGGCCGTCATCTTACAAAATAAAAGGGCACGAAGGCCCGCAAACAAGTTTTAAACCCTCGCAGAGGGCAAATACAACAAAAGAAACCGCGACAAGGGGTTAAGGGTTCAGAAAGAAAGACTAGGGGTCAGACGGAGGATCATCAGCACTAGGCTTCTGAGTCTTCTCTGTTGCAGCCTTGCTCGGGATCGCTGGCTTTCCCTCAAAGGAAGGAGCCGGAAAACCCCGATACTCAGCCTCAGAGGTCTTCACCATCTTGTACCGCTCTAACGCACCTTCAAGATCCCAGCTATCGGTCTGATGGTTGAGACACTTGATACCACTCAAATTATCCTAAGGAGTGTTAGTCTCATCAAAAGAGGTTCAGATGTAGTACTTAGCGATCGATCCACAAAGAGCTAGGGAACAATTAAATCTAGTGTTTATTAATTCTAAAGGTTGTAAATGTTTAAATGAAATAGGAATAGTAACAAGCGAGTAAATAATAAATGTAACTTGGTTGGAAATGATATTAGATGCAGGGCCACTATTCAGGTGTTGGAGATTATAATACCTATAGATGCCTAACTGTTGCATGCATGATATATTAGAGCTCAATCGCTTAACTCAGTGATCAGCTGTCGCATGTTTCACTGGTTAACAGACTAGATCTCGTGTCTCAACGGTTAGTATGTCGACAACGAGAGAGTGTCGATCGATGGTCTATTAAGACGTCGACCGATATTCCTTTGCCAACGTCGATCGATTGTCAGTTGAGGACATCGATCGACGGGTTCTAGCCAGGCCTATGCGCGAGTATGAAATGCCCTACTAAGATACTAAATTGGCGGTTAGCCCTCTCTAGCAGTCCTAGTATGATAGATAGATGTCAGGATGGGCTAACAAAGGTGCTTGAGTATTCAATCCTATGATCAAGTTCTAGTTAGCAAGGCTAAAACAAGCAATGAATACAAATCTATCATGAATATCACAACAAGGCAGATCTATAGTTTGGGGCTAATCCCACAAACCTATCTGAACTCTGGATCTAATAATTGAACTACTCAGAAATAGCAAAGCAATTCATAACAATAAAGGAATAGAAACTCATAGTATAGATGAAAAGAAATGAAAACAAGGAGTTCCAATCACAAGTGATCTTCTCTCCAAAACTCTCTTCTCTCTCAAAATGAAACTTGTAACAAAACTAGGTCTAGAAAAAGCTCTTCTGCCGTCTAAACACTTAGGCAGTATATATTCTACTAGGTTAAAAACTCGTCAGGGCATTTTGGTATTTTGGCTTGGCCTTGGTTTTCAAGTCTGCTGAATCCAAAATGTCGCGTGTCTGGGGTCTCGACATCGATCGATGGTACTTGTGTACATCGATCGATATAAATCCTCATCTGTCGAGGCATCTCCTGATATCGATCGTCAGCACTGATGCGCATCGATCGTCAGCACTGATGCGCATCGATCGATTGTTCTTCCTCTCGTCGACCTCTACGTGGTCAGCTCGGGTGAAATTTCCTTTAAGCTCCAAAATGCTCCAAAGTCATAGCTTTACTCCGAAATGCACCTGAACCTGAAAACATACCTAGAAGAGTAGAAAACATAG